>NC_058090.1:99134496-99434496 GCF_014858855.1 Bufo gargarizans | reverse complement strand
CAAAAAAATTGACTTAAAAAAAAAAAAGAAATACTTAAAAGTTTAAAATCTGGCTACAAAAAGGTTTTAATTTTTTTCCCGTCTACATATCTATGTTTCGAAAGCTTAAGGATTACTTTATCATAAAATAAAATCCTTTATTTTAATAAATTACCCAATAAAAAGTATTTTTTTCTTCAGCGCATGTGTCCTGCTTACATTTACACGTAATAAATGCATTTATTAAAATAGAATATTAAATTATAAAGAAATGATCTAATTTTTTTAAGCAGTGTCCTTTATTTTTTTTTTGCCTCTATTTTTATTATGTATTTTTTTTTATTTTACTTTTTGATTAAAAACGAAATAGTTACAGATCTATTAACAGTCATTTCCTCATCGTGGGTTACAAATAGACTCTTAAATAAAAAAAACAACTCTCCTCTCAAACTTTTTAGTTTTTTTTTGTAAATATGATTTTCTTTAAAAATCTTGGGGCAAAGTAAAACTATTTTTATACTGCTTCCTTAAATATAAAGAAAATTTGGTCTTTGTGTAGAATAAAACATTTCTCTATATAATTTTTGATGATCATATCACAGTATATTTTTTGCGTCGTTATGTATATTGTTCTATATCTCTCTTTCTAGTGTCTATAGATGCGTTGTCCTACATTCTTCAGTGGAGATTAATTAAAACTTGGATTCAAAAGGGAGATTATAAAAGTCTGGTGAACGATGGATGGTTTGGCAATACACCTGACTTATTGGGAAAAAAAGCTTAAGTATGCAACCCCAATATTGTTGTATATTATTTCGAATATGTCTGCTCACGGTTCCCAGTTCTCTTTCTACACAAGACCGAGTTGGGTGTCTAAAATAAGGTATGTATTATAGCACACTTTTCTTTCAGTGTTTAGAAAGTGGAAAGGATCAATATTTGACTTTAAAAAAATTCTGCCTTCAATAGGCTCTGATTATCTACATGTAAGGTCAGCCATTTTCTTTGGAGCTGGCTGAACCCCTGTGATAACAGGTCAACTTCTTCCCAGTGACTCATGAGTTGGGTCCATGAATACAAAATGGCTGCCCACACTGCCAGGTCCACTGTCTTAAATCTGTAAAAAAAATAAAAAATCTCCATCCAAATAAGTGTTTCATCTCCTTCAATACCCTATACCAATGTACTATAAATTATCATATATGTGTTGTATAATGGAAAATCCCACCTCGAACACGATGGCACCAGGAAAAATGTATAGACCCCAAATTCAAGAGGGGGGGGGGGGGCGGGGTCACACCTTGAGCGGGTAAGTGCCATAATTGTCACTATATTCACATGTAAAAAGGACTTTGAAATGTACAGACACAAGAGGGAGAAGCTAAAAATATATAAAAACTGGGTACAACGTGCAGTAACCTGGAGCAACAAGATTCTGGAGGACATTTTCTTAGTGCAGTTAGAAAATAACCCCAAAACTCTAAAAGCCTACTATGGATTACTGATACTCAAACCCAATGAACATAGGGAGGAAGTTTTTAGAACAGGCCGAGCAATAAAATACTACCCACGTTATAGTATGGCAACACCAACCGTCATGTCCATGCTTGTACTATTCCTCCATCTTTGTTTCCATAGCTCTTGGACTTTAACCTTCTAAATATGTTTGAAATGACACGTCAAGCAGGTCTTTTCCCACAAATCATAAGTTGTCAGCCTGGACCAGAGCTTATTTACTCATGAAGAGCTGATGACATCACCGTGCTACCAGTGACATCACTGCTTCTTCCTGAACAGACTGGCTGTTTCAGTCCACACATGGGCTGCTGCCCCCGCGTGCTGAGGCTTTTCAGGTAAGGCTGTTGCCTCAAAAATACGTAAGGTAGTGTTAGGTTTTTGAGCAGTGGCCAACAGATCGCAAAAAAAAATAAAAAATGTATAAAATAAAATAAAAAGTTTGAAGGAAATACAGCCTCCAATACGACTGGTGGGACTGGTATATTTTCAAATTGTGGACCTCAATGAATTTACCAAGGGGGACCACAAATTCTAAAAAATGTTTCAGCCTCTAAGACCTTAAAAATGTAGTGCTAGGTTCTCAATAAAAAATGACTCCAAAGTCCTATCCATGCAGGCCATTCCTCAAAGTGCTTTTTGCATGCAACCTAAAACCTTCAGAAGAAGTCGAGAGAAATGATGCCAGGGTTTTTTTTAGTTTTTTTTTTTTTACATTTTAAATCTGGGGGGGTGTAGGTTGTAGTAATGCAAGCAGAAAAGTTTTACCTAAAGCTATATAGCAAAGACTACTTTGAATGGTAGGAAAGATTAATGTGCTCCAGTGTAGCAAATACATTCTCACTGAAGACTTTTGAAGCGTCATTAAAAATATTCAACTGCACTAGTGACAAGGTAGACACCCAAAAAAAATAAAAGTTCCATCATGGAGTCTTATCCTGTCCTTTGAGATCTGTCCGAGTAGTTGCCCCGAAACTGACCTGAAATATTTCTCGTTATGTCCCTTTTCAAAGTAAAATGCTACATTTGTTTAAAAAAAATACTGCTAATTTGTAACAAGGTATTATGACCGCTACATCAAGTCGAAAACTTTTTGAAAATCTAAAAAAAAAAAAAATTATATATATATATATGTATATGAAAGAAAAGTTTAAATAATACCTCCCTCCCCTATCAATTCCGAAATTTTTTATTTTTTTGGCGGAGGGGGGCACACAGATATTACATCCCTAGTGCCTACATTCTTATGCAATTGAAGCAGTGTTTGATGAAAGACTCGGGAAGGTTCTTTCACACGTGCAATGTGACGGAAGTTCCTGTCCTATTGACCCAAGGTGAGATGAAGGGCAGGATCTCCCCTAGTAGGGATTGGAAGTCATGGAACGTATCACCACTGGAAAATGGCATGAAGATATCTCAATGTGTCATATATACGATTTTCTGATATGGCGACTGTGGATATTATACAGTTCACAATTCAAAAATAGTCTGAAAGAAGGAGTCTCCTTATGTTGCACTATGCCATGATCAAGTGTTGTTCTAGTCCCAAAAATCACATAGTTAGAAATAAATAAAACGATTATCCAGGAAGCACCAAAAATTGGGAAAAAAATGTAACCCTGGAAGGTGGATGAGGAATACGGAGCAGTCTATATATAACAACCCCCTGGTTAGACTGACTCATGTTGTGTGATTCCCAAGGGCAAGAGGAAACCCTAACTTGACAAGTGGTCTCAAGCATCTTTAAAAAAGCTGAAGACTAAACATGGCACCCTCTAGAACTTTTTATTTTTTTTCCAGCTCATAAAACTTTGGTCCAACGTTTCTGCATTTTCCTTAAAACGTTCCGTCTGGTCCAGTTAAGAGGAAGAAGTCTTATTTTCTTTGCATTCATTAAAGAAAAAAAAAAAACACAAAAAGTTTTGAAGTTTAGTGTTCCTCCCTTTTGAATTACCAGTGCTCCCGCTTTAAAACAAAAAATAAGTATTTTCCTTGTGATGGCCGCAGAGGCCTAACAGATGAAGCGGCAGTTGTCTGAGTTGAGGAGGACCAGAAATCCTGATGGCCCAGCTTCAGTGCACAGTAAAATCAAAGTCTTTTTTTTGTAGATATTTTTTTTCTCTTTTCTTAAAAATAAGCAAGACCTCCATGCATATAAAGTCCTGATTGTTGAGTTTTGTTTCTTGTCCTGGCGCTAAAAATTAAAACTGGCAGGAATTTTACATCAGAATTCTGAATCTTCTTTACAGCAAATGACCATAAAATTGCAAATGGTAGATTGAGCTGCATTCTGTTGAGTGTGAGGTAATCGTTGTGTCCTCATGTTGCAGATTCCCAGAGATTGATAATTACAGTTTTTATTTTTTATTATAACTTTTTTTTTTTTGCTTGTAATGATGAAATAGGATTCCGGTCGATAGTCAGACGGGATGTGAGAGAAAGGCATCAGTGGGCACCGGAAGTGGGGCCTGTAAATGCCCAGTAATCTGACCTGGCTGATGGTACCCCTGAGTGCCTTCCATTCTGTATCCACCGATTTTTTTATGAGCCCATCTGCCGACTCTGCCCGCTTTAATTTTAGAGAGGTAAATCTTCTACAGTGCTTAAGAAGGTCAAAGTAGAAAGAGGACATCTCTGACCTCAGTTGGACCCCTCTTTCCACTTGACCCTTTAATATTACAGAGATCATAAGTGTATATATATATATATATATATATATCAGCTGCATATCTTCAAACCGCAGTAGAGGTTGATAAAGCTCGACTTAACTGCTAACAGAAAAAAAGTCGAAGAAAATTCCTGATGGTTTTACAGCAGCAAGCTATAACTTTTTGCGGGGCTGCGACCGTGGGGTAATTACTTGCTCCTTAAAAACTCTTCTATTCCAATAAAAAAGTCAGAAAACTAAAAGGTTACATCTGGACTCAAGAAAATGGATTCTCGTGGGCACCGGAGCCCCAAAAATTAGCTGTGACTGCTGGAAAAGGGTATCGGCAACCCCTTTTTTTTAACCACCAAACCTCTAAATGTTCAAAAAAATAAAATAAAAAAATCGCAAGTTTCAGATATCCTTTTTGTAACATTCTGATTATAGTTAAGATTTTATTATGAAGTTTAAATATTGTTTCTTGACCTCTATGCACCACAAGTCCATCATCTCTTTACCCACCTATTCCCTTTTCCCAAAGTCTCTTAGGAAAATATCCTTATGGCTTGAGTGGCGGACGCGTGACAAACTGGACACTCAGGTTCATTGCGTTCGCAGATGCGTACAGCACACTCCATACAAAAAAGGTTGTGCCCGCAGGGCACCAGTGCAGCTGTGACCTCGCTTTCGAAGCATATCATGCACTCCCGGCTTCCAGAAACAGAGTTCCTAGTGGCATTAAGTTTGGTGAAGCCTGGCAGAGTATCGCCTTGGTTTCTCCTTGGCAAGCTAGTAAGGCTGGATTCTGGAGACCTCTGGGTGGCATTGGTCTGGATGGTGCCGCTGCTCCCCGAGCGCTGCTGCTTTGTGAAGATGCCTGGGGTTGGGCTGTTGTTCTCTTGTCCTCCCCACATGGGTCCACCACTTTCAGCCACACCGTAATACACATCCTGCTTGTAGTTAGGGAACAAGTAGCCGTAGTTGAATTCATTCTGATCATTCAGTCTTGGCGTCTCATAAACGGGTTCTGCCGGGCAGTCACCAATGCATCCTAGACTGTTTTGTCTGAAGGTGGAAAGAGGTTTGCAACCTGCTGCTGTACCATGAACTCTCCAGCTCTCTGGGTATCGACTTTCCATGCCAGAATCTGGACTATTGGACAGAAAGTCATTCTCGTTGTTGTATTCCAAGATTTTGCCGGTTCGTACCGCAATGTGTGTCTCAATTTCTTCTCGTGCTCGTTCCACATTTCCTGGAGCCCCAGTGATCTCAAACACCGGGTCTCTGTCACGGCTTGGCGTGATAATATAAGTATTTGTCTGCTGCTGAATCCTTTTAATGGTAGCCCCCTTGGGTCCAACTACTAATCCAACAACTCTGTAGGGGACTCTGACACGGATTGTGACTTGGCCGGGTAGAGTTGGGGCACTGCCGAAAGCATTGCCGGCTTTGTTCCGGGAAGCTCTTATCATGGAGAAGTGTTCCGCGGCAGAAATGATCTCACGCCTTGCCATGGCCACGTCTTCTCTACGTCCAGTCACCATAAAAACCGGCTCTTCCCCTCGAACAGGCGTCTTAATGTATGTGTTCGTTTTCGCCCTTAGCGCTTTGATTTTGCAGCCTAAAAAGAAATGAAAATATGTTTTAACATTTTTTTTTTATTACATGACACTTAAAAAAAAAAACACAACCTATAACTAGGTTAAGCAATTTTTATCTGACTTGGCAATTTCAATACATATGTGTAGTTCTTGAGTATATTTGACTTAAATTACTTAAAGTCAACTTGTCTAGAAGGTTTTAGAGGCTAAAGAAGGGAATAGAAAGATGACGGCGCAGAACAAACATATATGAGTCTTGAAGTCACAGACTGGACATACATGTAGACATGGATATGGATGGTAGGTCAACTGCACTGACCATGTCGAAGAGGGGGAAGAACAGAAACGGGTGCAACACTACAAGAAGGAAGGCTAAACAAGGCCACAACAGACCAAGGGAGCAGACTGCACAAGGTCACGACAAAGAGGCAGGTTGGAGAAATGTCAGAACCCAAGTAGCTCACTACATCACCATTATATGACCATACGAAGAGTACAGAAGAAGAATACAGTGAGGGGCAGATGGCAGACACATTGGCCAAAATATAGAGAAGCAACAAACTAAAACTAGCGTGATACAACGTTGACGTCAGAGGTAGAGAATATTAAACTTCATTGTACACCAAGACAACCAAGGCATTCAACAGACAAAAGACAGGAAAGCCCATACCTGGGAGAGAAGAGGTTAATAAATAGGTGCATGCAATGACCCAGCCTATGGGGGGCTATTAATCTAGCAACACCACCCTCCCCTCCCAGAATACTGCCTAGGTCTCTCGAAGAGCAAACAAAGCGCACATTGTTGGCCGTTTCACAAGGGTCTCTGCTCTCTAGGAAATGAAGTCTGCTTTAATAGTCTACTAAAAGCCTCAAGGTTTTTATTATAAGGTTGTCACAACCCCCCAACAAATCTAAGGGGGGAGGAGGGTCTGCTGCATGTCCCTGAACCCTCATAAAATTAGCCTCATAAACCCGAATCTCAAACACAACATTCATAAACTTGTCCAATTGTTTAGTAAGTGTAACACGTGTCGTTGGGACACGGTGACCTGGAACACATAGAATCAGCAGCTACGGCTATGATCAGCTGCTCCAAGAATCGTCTGGATCGACCAGTGTTGCCTTTGTTAACTTTGCCCACGAAAGAGTTCTAGAAATACTTCAAATTCCTATTTTTAACCCTAAAACAAAAATGAAATAAAATATTTTTGGCTTCATGTGAATTGTGGTCAACCAAAATCGCTTTCGGCAGACCTCTAATCACAACAGTAGACCTTAAGCTCCTAGAGGGGGTTATGTCCTACTTCTAACCAAATCACTGGAAATAAATATAAATATTAAAAGGAGTAAATTTCAAGCTTTAAGGTCCTGCATCACTACAGTCAATGGACATTAATGTGGCCACATCAAAGCCACTCATTTCTATTCTGTGGGGGAAGAACAAAAATTTCAAAAAAGTCCATTATGGGCAGATATTGACATTTTCTTTTTGACTACAAAAATGAAGCAGGTCATGTGGGATTTACCACTCATCTTGACCCAATAATAAATCTATAATCTCCAAAGGGTTCTGGCAGCCATTTAGGTGAATGTACTGCCTCGGGCCTGTCAGCTGTACAGTGGAGACAGCCATTTTGTGCTTCTAATCAATCTTCATGGCATCACAATAAGGACCCTAATTATCAAGCTATTATTGACGTGAATATTCATCCGGTCCACGTAACTCTGTGTCAACATCTTAGATCATAAACTTCTTGGATGTTGATCATCCTAACATGTGCCTAAATCTTGGGACTCGACAACAAAATGGCCGACTCCCCAACCCCCTTTTAGGTTGATTTGGGTCAAACTGCAAACCTACACCGGTCATTTAAGGGAAAGATCAAGATGCAGATAGTAAAACTGGGCACCTTTTCCCCACATTTTTCTTTTAAGTTAGATTTAACCCTAAACACCCAAAAAAAAAAAGAGGAAACCCCAGACCGTCCGATGACTGGCCAGGCCACGAACAGGTTAACTGTAACGGCCTGAGAGCCTCACTTGCTGCAAGAAGGTTGAATTAATCCCTTCTGAAAAGGCCTCATTCTCTGGGGAGGGCGTGTGAGGGGGCCAGAGACGGCCACAAAGGATTTCTTAGAATCTCACCAAGGCTGTGCGAACGGGACGGGACTGGCACTGCGCACAATGTGTTTCTATATCCATACGTAGAGCCCATATGGAGGACTGTATGCCACAAGCTGTGTCAACAACAGCATATGTCCCGTATCATCTGCCCTCATTAGGCAGCGGTATTATCTGGCATTCTTGGGATATTCTCCCAAGTGGGGTGGATAATCTCAAAAGGAAAGGTCCTTCTACCTCTGTGGACAAAACAACATGTCCGATTACACCGCGCAACAATGATTTTGCTACTGAGAGAAAAACGTGATTTACACTAAAATGAGCGCGCCGATTCCAAATATGAACTCTGAATTCGCCTGACACGTCTAGATTTTAACCCCTTAAGGACCCTGGGATTTTTCATTTTTGCGTTTTCATTTTTCACTCCCCGCCTTCCAATAGTCCTAACTTTTTTATTTTTCCATTCACCTGATGGCTTTTTTTTTGTGGGACAAGTTGTACTTTCTAATGGCACCATTTACGGTTGCACACCATGTAGTAGGAAGTGGGAAAAAAATTCCATTGTACACTATGTGGTAAAATAGACCTGTTATCCTCATTCTCCAGGTCAGTGCGGTTACAACGATACCACACTTGTATAATTTTCCTTGCGTTTTAAAATTAAAACCTTTGAGGGAAAACAAAAACTTTTTATATCCATATTCTGACCCCTATACATTTTTGGTAGTTATGTGTATGGGGCTGTGTGAGGGCTCATATTTTGCGGGACGATCTGTTCTTTTCAGTGATACCAATTTGAACTGTGTGCGACATTTTGATCACTTTTTATAAAAAAAATAAAATTATTGGGTAGTTGAAGTGACAAAAAAATGGCAAATTTGCCGTATGACATTAATATTGTTATATTTTAATAGTATGGGCGATGCCCATGATGTTTATTTTTTTATTGTTTAAGTATTTTAATTTTAAGGAAAGGTGGGTGATTTGAACTTTTAGTTTTTTTTTTATATTTGCAAAAACTTTTTTTTAAGTCACCTTGGGTGACAATAACTGGCAATCATTGGATTGCCTATTGTGTTCATTGATGTCTATATAAACACCATTGAACACTTCATTTGCACTATACCAGGCATGCTCAACCTGCGGCCCTCCAGCTGTTGTAAAACTACAACTCCCACAATGCCCTGCTGTAGGCTGATAGCTGTAGGGCATGCTGGGAGTTGTAGTTTTGCAACAGTTGGAGGGCCGCAGATTGAGCATGCCTGCACTATACCAATACAATGCTGCCACCTAGTGGCCTGTATTGGTATAGTCATCTAATAGGCACCGAAACCTGCTTAAGGCATCAGCCTATTAGATCAATGTAACAGGTTCCCCGATCCCAGCCGGGGAACGATGTCACCGGAGCGGAAGTGTGCGACTTTCGCTTCCGGACTGCGCAGATGCCATGGTCACATTTGACCACGGCATCTGAAAGGGAAAAAGTATGCGATCAGCCTTATGGCAGAAACCAGGCGGCTATGGCGCCCGCTGCACGTGCGAGTGGGTGCCATGTTTAGGGACCGGACTTCTGCCGTTTATGTACAGCAGAGGTCCTTAAAGGGTTAAGTTATACATGCAAAGCCTATTCAGTTATAATATTAATGCATTATATTGTAGATATTCCAATGGACATGTCCAGACCTGTTCGGACGCACTCAGGCTGATGTCAGTAGTAAGGGTACTTGAACACTAGCAGCAGGGGACTCCAGCAGGCTGTTCCGGTGGGTTAACAGCCTGTCGGATCCGTCCTCCCGCTAGTTCACGTGTGCCCCCGACTGCTGCTCCGTCCCTATTGACTATAATGGGGGTGGGGGCGGAGTTTCGGCGGCAGCACGGAACAGCCTGCCAGAGTCCGCTGCCGTTAGTGTGAAACTAGCCTAAGTATATAAGGCAAGCTGGACAGATTTGGATAAAGTGATCTGTTATAGTGCTATCAGTTTTGAAACTTATGATGGATAAACGCAAATGTGTTACGATCCAGACAATTTCTGCTACATATGTGGCAAAAACACTACTTATGATCAGCGCAAGAATCTGACAGAGCGAGTGCGTCTCGCAGCTCGGGATGCGTTTGTGCTCGTAGTGCTGACCTTCCTTGGGAGCAGACGAGCTGCAGACTCTGCTGAACTAGTAGACAACCTGCTTACAGCACATGAACAACTTGGCTGCCCAATGTCATTGAAAGTGCATTTCTTATATTCCCATCTTGACTTTTTCCCACCCAATTTGGGACACGTAAGTGACGAACATGGAGAGCGGTTCCATAAAGATATTTCTACAATGGAGAACAGGTATCAAGGCCGCTGGAATCCCAACATGATGGCGGACTACTGCTGGTTTTTGCAATGGGAAAATATAACCGTTCACAAAAGCACTTTTAACAGCACTGGGCCTCGCTCAAGTCAGTTTTTTAAACTGAAAAACTAGACTTTTTGAAATGTTGTTATTCCATTACATTTTCATACACTGTTTACTACACAAACTTAGATGTAGATCAGGGAATTGTTGGAGTAAAACTCAATGCTTTCCAAGTGCTCCATTCATTTAGGCATACCTATGCCTAGCAAAATTTTGTGACGTGTTACAACAATTCTGACTTCGGATTTGTAATCTGCACACTCAATTTAGTATAGGACAAATGGTTTTTGCCCAGTAGCAGACAAAAAGTTATTTTTTGTTGCGTGGTGTTCTAGTCGGCTGTTGTTCCCTCCCTCACACCTGTCCTCTGCCCACGATATTGCCTTACGTCACATTTTCAATCAGAGATGGATGAAATACTTTTCACAGCAAACTTCACGAGGCATTGAACGAAGAACTTAATAGATATCAATAGTCAACTACCCAAAAAGGTCTGTGCTTTGCAACTGCAGCCACTGAAAATGGTCTTAAAGGGAATGTCCATTTAAAGTTATTCTCAACCCTAATTTGTTTTTGCAAAAATATTATTGACATGGAAATCCTGGTTTATTCCTAACGGGCCTCTGAAGATCGGAGTAACCGTAGACAGACTAGTTGCTAGAGGTTTTCTACGGTGTGACTGGAGTCGATAGGCAATGTATTCCTAGCAACCAGACTGCCAGACGTGACTCAGCTGTTCAGCTCAATGTGTGATTGACACTGTGGTGCCAGCAGAGAGGCTGCAAACAGTCAAGCGATTCTATTGTCTATCGGTGGCTGCCTTTCTAATCCAATATGTCTAGACGAATGTCAGGTGCACCCACCGATTTAGTCGGCACTGGCTAACCATCTAATATACATGGAGGTAAGCAGTTCTTCCATGATGACAGTTGTCGAGGGAAAGATGGATAGGGCAGTTGGATTTCAATCTGCCTGATCTTTTGTTCTCAAGGGAAATATCTTGAAGGGCTTAATCTTCTGTCCCTAGTCAATACAAATGCACGCTCATCCAAACCCAGTGTGCATTGTGAAGGGGAGAGGGCAGTTTAGGGGACATATGCTTTCTCAGGTGTTGACCTTTCTGCTGCAGCTGGTGGTAGTTGAAGGATGGCACTGAGCCTGGGCTTTCGTCTCAGTGAGCAGGACAGAGAAATTCGAAAAAGAGCAAACAGCAGGTGGCGCTATAGAGACAGGCCAGGCAGATTTATTATTGTCTATACCAGGAAACTGGCTAGATTTGAGGGACGATCTAAGCTCGCTCGCCGGCATAGATTATAGTTTTTGCGCACTTGTCCAGACGGACAGAATTATTAAGAGGTGTGCACCTCTTAAATCTGGTGCATCTTGCCCAAGGGGGGGGGGGAGATTAAGACTGGAAAACAAAGTGCAACCAATCTGTCTAAAAATAACTGCTGTCATTTTGTATAAGCTATCGTTAGGGAAAAATCATTTATAATGAACGAGATAGGTTGTCTCGGATGCCCGTAATCCTGTTTATTCTTATACATATAGGACAACCTAACTAAAAACCTAACCTATGAGGCTCCCCATTTCTCTCCACAGGGGATTTAGGCTTTCTGACCATAGTCCAACAATGAAGAAAGAGAGTTTGGCCAGCTCTATGGGGTCATGTCAGAGGCTTCGAAATGAGTTTAAAGAAACATTAACATCATCATGGTGACAACATATATTGCTCTAAGAGGCCCATATACATGAGATAAAAGTCTGGCTGATTGTGACTGACCAGAGTTTAAAAAATTAGAGCAAAAGATTGTTTGTGACTGCCAATGGAAAACTTCTGCCTGCCAAAAAGGTAATTAGCCAGATTGTAAAACTTTGACTACTATGAAGTACCTTATGAGGTCCATGACAGTATAAGAGGTCAACCATGAAGACCATCATGAGGAGGACATGTACAGGCCAAGATGGCTGCCAAATGACTTGATGCTATCTTGATAATAGATGCAGGTTGCAAATACTTCAACTCGAGTCATTTTTGAATGCTAAAATTGGCTTTACTTGGGGTTGGAAAGCAGCCAAGAGAAGAGAAGAACATGAGATCGATACGAGAGGGTAACGGGGAAGGAGTGGGGTGGGTGTGTGGGGGGTATGGGTGGGGATGCCTAATGAACAACAAAGACGTAGCCTAATATTCTTTCTTAAATTATTTGCTTTTCAGAAACACCTAAAAGCTGACCACCATAACTCAGTTTCCATGTAACAAGTCATGACCTGGTCAATCGTGCACCTCAATTTTGTTTCATGCTGGTCCTCCTGGCTGTCTTACACACCCATGGGCCCATAACACTTTTTGACTATAAATTTCCTGACACTCAAAAAATGACGTGTTATATAATCTGCCTTCCTCCCCCAAACTGAGAGGTTTCACAGTCTGGTCAAGATCAAAGTCTGTTCCATCACGACCATGCATGATTATCTCTCATGGTTTTCCCATCCTGGTATTAATTCTCAACGATACCAATTCTCTTGATCAAGTGCCCTATTCATTGGTTGAGTCAACCAGGCATGACGCAGAGCTAAAAGAAAAATATATTAAGTCTCCTAAAGAACAATAGGAAGGGTCAACAAGGGCCCCTTGTCACAGAGGTGGGCACAGCCTATCGGCTTTGTGTGCCGATCCCTTCCAAAGTAACTATATCCCATGTGATCAAGATAGCGCAGTGGCCAGATGCTCGCACGTCTCGTATAGCAGGAAGATAAGTTGTAGTAACCAGATGTCCTATATTCAGATAAAAGCTCCCCTGGTCAGGTCTAGAACATATGAATAGTATTCAAATCTCTTAAAACACTTAATTTAACCCTGTCCAGCACCAAATTTGAAACCATAAATTATGGCAGTTTTAGGAAAGTCTTCAAGAGTGTTCATGAAGGAAGCCAACCGATCAACTAGTGGTGGGCCATAGCTTATAATATACAGTATATAGAAAAGACCTCCTATAGATGTTGATGTGACAAAAACCATACACAGGTTCTAAAAGGTTTGGCAAACAACAAAAAAGAAAAAACATGAGGATAAGGTTAAGGTCAAGAACATTAATTTGAAGGACCGACCTGCCGAGGCTTTAAATGTCCCTTTTTCCCCCCGCAAAGTTTTAGCAAGAAATAAGGTAGATAAATCATTCTTGGCTAGGGGAAGGGGATTACAAAATTTAGTGTGGGTCTAAAAAAAAGAGAAATGCAGTAGGTGTCACTCCAGCTTCCCATGAACATGCGCTCCACACCAAGGGTGCCGTATGTTTACCAACACTGCGCTTGCTCCATTGACCGCGTGAGTAAGCTGCTGCCAACCATCGCCACGCCCCACAAACGCCACCGCCCCATCTCAGCCACCAATGGCAAAATCCTCCTATCAGGGAGATGACTGATATAATTTCTAGGTTCTGGGTTTCTAAGGGGGTGCTGCAGAAAGTCATTAAGCTCTGTAGATGCAGCGCCAAGCCACGTGCATGCCAATGCTGCCAATGTATAGCTCCCTGGAATATTCTGAATCAAACAGCCTTAGGCGTTCATTGGAAATTCACAATGAACAACCATTTCGACGGTGAAATTGTAACGTTAAACCATACCCTTTTAATCTTCCGGTCAGTTCTAGGCCTTTCGTAAAGGGGCTGGATGAGGTCACAAAAGCCATCAATTTACCAGACTTATATTTAGAATTGTAAATTCACAGAATAAACTTTGTATGCCCCGTAACGCCGCCTCCTTTTATGCTGGATTCCATGACATGCAGTCACTCCCACTAAGGAATCGATTCCCGACACAATAGACACCGAGCCATACCACAGATTACTTATACATCCCAGGGACCTTCAAAAGGCCCTTCGTCCAGGTCTAAAATAGAGATATTAGATTGTAGCCCCTTGATAGACCTGTCACCACAAAATATTAAAATAATCTAACAACAAAAAAATAAAAAAAATAATCACATTGTTTAAATAAAAAATATGAAATTTTAGAACTGGTCTACAAAGAGTAGTCTGAAAAAACAAAAACAGAAAAAAAAATGAGAAACCCCCACCCAGTCTGAAACGTTTGCTGCTCTCCTCTGCAATGCCTTCCTAGAAACACGCATGGCTCTCCTCGCGACTGTAAAATAAGGACCACACCCCCCTAACTGTTTTCGCTACAACCTGCGCATTCTGCTCGCTGGGGGAAAAAATGGTGCAAATTCTACCTTTTGTCTACATGTCAGGGTCCAGTACAACAAAGGCCGTTAACCGGTAGACACTTAATAAAGGGGAATTGAGATTTCAGCAAAGTTTATACATCAAATTCAAAAAAATAAAAAACACATCTAAACGAGTCTCCTGAAATCAACCTTTTTTGGACACCAGAGTGGCTTCAGGTACTGAGGGGTTAACAGACACAGCCACTTCCAAGAGTTCTGGAGAACCTTGAACCACTTTTGGATTCTAGATGTTGAGCATCTCCATGGTCCCTTTGTTCACGAGTAGCAGCCATGGCCCTTCTGGTTTTAGGAATATCTCCCACACTCAGTTTTTTTGGCCCTGGCTCTGGAGCTTGGTCACCACTAACTTAAATAAAGCCTCCTCAGGAGTTAATCTTTTTAAAGATTTGGAGATGAATTATTTAAATTAGTCTCACGCTGCGCTCATTCTTGGAGAGAAACCCAAGTGACGACACTCACTGGACGGCGGCGGACAGATATGGAGCGTAGTGGGGTGTTTTTTTTTTTTCTGTTGCTCCTCCAGACAAAAGCTGGGACAATTTCTGCATCTCCAGAGCACATGTGCAGAAGAAAAAAAAGTCTATATTTCTCCAGACAAAGAGCCTGCAAAACCTCACTTCCTGCACTACAGCATGCTGCTGCACCACACAAAGGTTGGCTGGTGCCTCGCAGACATGAAAATTTAAGAATGCACAGCACAAAACTGACCAAACATGATAATAATGTCTCATGAAGAACAATGCCTTCTAGTCTACACAGCACATCATCCCCACCGCCTGCAGCTGTATAATTTGACAAGTGCCTACAACTCGACTTCCATCCTCTCATCTCCACAGCCATTTCCGAGACACAACGACTGAGAACGAGACACACAAATAATCTCTGTTACTACGAGAGTTGCTCAGTTTCGTGACACGCTGTCTGCACCACATAACGAGCAGGCAGGCTTTGTTGCAGCACCCTCTGTCTCGAGCACATGGTGGCCTTGGTAATTTGTGTTTTGGTACCCAATGCCCTCTCCCATCACATCACCCAGGCCTGTCTTTGGGATGTTTTTGGAATAAGCTTTGGCCATAAAACAGATAGCTGTATCAAGAAGGAAGAGCAGCTTAATTCCAGCCATAATGGTAGCATGTGCACCACCAAACAAAGAGCCAACTTGACAGGTCTTGTGGACGATATTTCAATTTTACGGAGCTGGCCTTGGTCGAAATCTTATGATTTACTTAATACTGACATTAAATGTTTTCTTTCTTTCATTTTTTTTTTTGGGGGGGGGGGGGAAGCTGGAGTGACAGAGGGTATAGGTTACTGAGTGGGTGTGTGCGAGAAGATGAAGACGGGTGAGAAGGCCATTGTACTAAGCCACCAATATACAGAAAACCAAAATGCACTGTCTAGGTGCCCACAACAGCCAATAAACTCCAAAAACACCACAAAGGACAATGCGAAAATGATGGTGATGTCATATCATTCATCACTCTAGGAAAGGCAGGTTTCGGTGAAAGGGGTGGGGATGAGGGGTCCGAAGAACACGGCGCTCACTACTGCAGCACCCCACGCTATCTTCCCAATATCCGCAGAGGGTAAAGGTTACACAGAACACACCACAGGCTCACTTTATCCTAAGCTCGACACTCAACTCTCAGAAATGAAACACCTTCCTGACCTTCTGACCCAAATTATTTAAAAAGGAAGCCTCGATTTCCAAGCTGGACCTCACCATGGATTTTGGAGACGATGGAGCCAAAGAGAGATACAGTTAAGAAGAGCTGGACCTGAGAGAGATGCCAGCTACTGCACACACCCACCAAAAACTTCTCTCCTGCTCGAACAGTCCTGGCCTCACTGGCACAGTCACCATGTGATAAACGTTGGAGACCTTGTTGCCCCTGCCTGCATAGGTTAATGGTAGACCAGTCTGGGATAGTCCATTATGGACTGCCAGCTCTGCGGGTCAGACTTTTGTTCTAATCCAAGTACCCTCTAGACAACAAATACCAGTCTACGGTGTGCTTTTGAGAGTGCCTAGAATATTTTTGTATCTGGTCACCAATACTGTCCCATGTGAGCTGGGCCAAAGTGTATAATTTGGTTTTGCTAGATCTATCCCGAAACAGCCTCACTGGGATCTCTTGTGTGCAGAGAAGGTGGGTGTGGTATCATTTTAACCCTGACAAGTCCTACCCTAATCCCTGTAGCCGAGAACAAAAGCCTGGCTTCTAAAATAGGGCTCCAGGCAGCGGTACGTTCCAAGCAACAACAACAACCATCCACACAAGTTTTCACCCAACTCCAAAGAGCCAATTGACATGATAACCAAGGAAGTTGTGCAGGTCCTGAAGTCGTCTAGGAACATCCAGTAACCCCCCCCCCCAATCTCATCTTCCCTCCAACCATCAGCACTCTGCTCCCAAACAAAGGCGACAACCTTCAGTAGTGTGCATCCTGCCCCCAGCACCAACACAGCCCACACTTCCGAGAGCCTAAGGGACGGCAAGACCCCAACCGAGTGCGTACGGGAGGCTGAGCGCTCTACACAGACAGACTGCAGCGGCGTATCCTTACATAAACTTTTCCCACAGCATCTCTCAGGAAGTGCCCACATGCTGGAGACAATGGAAAGAGTGCCGAGACAACAAAAGAATCACGCCAACTACCCCAGCCACATGGAAGGGGTCCAAGCACCCAGATCCCCTGAACACCCATCTGCACCATCACCCCCCCCAACATAAAAAAAATAACATAGAAATAAACGTAAAGACGGGACAGACACATGACGGGCAAGGGGGTGTGTATCGGTGACAAGGTCCCCAAACAAAAGGACCGCAATACACGCTTAAGTTTTTGACAAACCTTTGTTTTGGAGGTGCAGTGGGGGAGGGGGGGCATGTTGTGTTATGGAAGGGATACAAAACAAAGGACCCACCCCCCCACCCCAAATAATGTAAGGTATGGGATGTTGCTACAATGTATCAGTCTGCAAACAAAGCATGCATGTGTGAGTTGTTTGTGGTGCCCAGACAAAGCCCTCCCCTGCAGGCAGGTATGGCATGGTGTACCCCCTGCCCAGATGCCCCCACATGGTGCAGTGATGGAGACAAAGGCTCACCTTGCCTGCCCACAATCTCAGCCACGTGTTCGGAGCTGGGCACTGGCACACACTCCGTGGTGTTAGAACTCTTCAGCCTCAGCTCTGCCTCCTTGTACAGGGCACACAGCTTGCTCTCCCCCGATTTTTGGGGGTGCTGGCCGCTGCTCGAGCTGTTGGTGCTGCTGTTGTTGTTGTTGTTGGTGTCTTCTTCTGTCTCCCCCAGACCCAGGAGGCAGAGTTGGTCCAGGGCGATCTGCAGGGCTCTGTCATCCTCCAGCACCCTGTCCTTGGTGAGGTCTGCCATGCCATGCCCATTCCTTTCCATCATCCCTGATACCACCAGGCTAGGCATGGCTAACAAAGGCTGGGGAACAAAGAAGAGGGGCAAGAGAGAGGAACCAGAGGAGAGAGAGAGAGAGAGAGAGGGAGACAGTGGGAGAGGAGGAGGGAGGAGGCTGGGAGACTGGGCCTCCTCCTCCTCCTGCTCCAGCCGGCCCCTCCTCTCACCAGGGTAAGACGATACCAGGCCCCGCCCGGCGGCAGCAGCGTGCGGGGAAACTCTTTTGTTTGAAATTCCCTGCCTGCGCCCTGGCAGGCGTCCCGGGGCATGATGGGAGTTGTAGTTCTACATCCCCCCGACAGGGGGAGGGAGGGATGGAAGTTTTCAGAGGACGGGAGGTGAAGTTTTTGGAGGGGATGGGGTGGAAGAGTGTTGGGGGCAGAGGGTGATGTTTATTGGGGGCTGTTATTGGCAGGATAGGTGAGGGGTAAAGGATTCGGGCAGCTGATGAGGGGGTGACCTGGGGTTCTGAGAGGGGTCTGTCAGGACGTAGAGTGAGGGCTGGTAATGGGGGGCAGCAGTGGTGAGGTCAAAGGGGTAATTAGGATTCTGCTGGGTTGTAGGGTGATATGAAGGATCATGGGGGCTCTGGGGGAGTTATTGGGGTGATGGGGATTTTGGGAGGGTGGTTGTAGGGAGGACAGAGCGGTTAGGGTACTTTCAAACTAGCGTTTTTGTTTTCCGGTATTAAGTTCCGTCACAGGAGCTCAATACCGGAAAAAAAATCCTAATGCATTCTGAATGGAGAGCGTTCCGTTCAGGATGCATCAGTTCAGTCCCTCTTACGTTTTTTGGACGGAGAAAATACCGCAGCATGCTGCAGTTTTCCCTCCGGCCAAAAATATTAAAAACTTGCCAGAATGCAGGATCCGGCATTAATATACATTAAAGTGTATTAGTGCCGGATCCGGCATTAAGTGTTCCGGCAAAACGGATCCGGCTTTCCTGTCTGTGCATGCGCAGACCTTTAAAAATGCAAAAGAAATTAATACCGGATGCGTTTTTCCAGGTGACACCGGAGAGACGGATCCGGTATTTCAATGCATTTGTCAGACGGATCCGGATCCGTCTGACAAATGCCATCAGTTTGCGTCCGGATTGCCGGATCCAGCAGGCAGTTCCAGCGACGTAACTGCCGGCAGGAATCCTCTGCCGCAAGTGTGAAAGTAGCCTTAGTGGGTAAAAATGATGGGTAATGGGAGCTTAGGGCAGTTATTGGGGTGCTATGAGGGGTAATTGGCATTTGGAGGGTTGTAAGGAGGGCAGAATGGTTACTGAGGTGATATGAGGGGTAATGGAGATTTGGGGGGTTGTAGGTGTGAGTGGGGGATATGAGGGGGTAATGGAGACTCCGGGGCAGGTATTGAGGCTGGGGTGGCAGTAGAGGAATTGGAGGGGTTGTTGGGGGGAAGGGTGGGGGACATATTGGGGAGTTTTACCTCAGACTGAAGGTGAGGTGGGTTTCGTGAGGGAGTGTGATGGGCCAGGCTGAGGTAATTTGGGATATTTACAAGAGAGGGGTTTCGTCTAAAATATTTCAGGAAATCACATAATGGGGAGCATATTATGGGGTGACATTAGTATTGAAGTGACTTTGGGGGGCACGGTGTATTCAGGTTTGTACTTGGCCGGTGTGAGGTAAATGTTTTACCTGAGGAAGTTTTTGGGGTCCGGGGTGCATTAAGCGGTTAGAAAGGGTCAGGACCTGAGTGGGTGAGGTATTATCAGCATAAAATGGAGGGTGGTTGTAGAATTGGGGGTTATTTGGGTTCATTTGTTGGTCTTGTCTATGATACGTCCCATTATTACCTCAGATACTAACATGGGTAGTGACTGATCCCAATACTGTGGTAATAGATCACATCAGAAAACAAAATGGCGCCCACAGAGAGGAGGCTGGAGCGCTCATGAGGCTGACCCCAGCTCCAGAGCTACACATTCATGAGAAGCTATGTGACTGATGGCGCCATATTAGTTCTCCTGGCAGAGGGAGATAAAAGAGGATGGAGAGAATCTGACAGGGCCGCTGAGGGGTGAGGTATTTGGGCAATTTAAAGGGAAGGGCTTTCAATATGGAGGGGTTTTGAGGAATTGTGAGGTAAAATTTTTAGACAACAGGGTATTGGGGCTTCTGTGGTGGTTAGCGGGGGGACAGGACTCGAGGGGACAGTGAAGATTAGGGTGAGGTCAAAACTGAGGTGATGTAAAATGGAGGAATCTGAGTAAAATTGAGGAGTGCTTACGGAGGGTCAGGGAACGTATTCATCCTTGTCTGTGACAGAAAAATGGCATAGGTTCGGCCTCGTTTCTACCATGACTGCCAGGGGCCGTGATTAAGCTCTCTCAGTCCTGCGACCTCCATGTCATCTCATTATATCAGTTACTTACAACAAAAACAAAATGGCGGTCATATGAGAGGCTGGACCTGACTCCGGCAAAGTCATAAAAAGCAAGCGACATTGTAAAATACATCACATGTGCTGCCATAGCGCTATACATTCAGAGGAGGCTCCAGTGACACCACTGACACTTGACCGTCGTATTGGGGGCACATTTGTAATTTGGGGGGACGGTGAGCAGTGCATTTATGTCGTACATTTTGGAGTTTCACTTTAGAGTATTTGAGAAAAATGGGTATATATTAGGGTTGTCATCCAGCTTTTCCAGACTCCTGACAACATTTCTGCCAATACCACAACCAGCGGCCATGTTGGACTCACATAGTTATTCACGGATTCATTTCTCTCTTGCTTTTTTTTTGTATACATTTTTGTTCATAAAAAAAAAAAAATCTATTACTCTTTTTATTTATTTCTGATGCAATCTCCGGCAACCGATCGTTTTCCCCCTACTTCATATTCATTTGCTGATCTATCTGGTTTGTGTATCTTCTGTTTTCTGCTGATGATGTCATCGTCCTTTAGTTGCATGATGACATCATCCCGCTCGCTGCTAATGCCAGGTTTGTATTAGCAGATTCAGTATTTAATGGCCGTGTCTTCGTCCTCGGCTGGTGATGTGTCATCTCATTGTCATCCACCCGTTATAGAAGCTGATACCTCGGTGCAGTCCACTGGGGATGAGTGACGTCATTGGGTGCGCTGGGTCCTGAAGATGTCACAGGTAGGCTGCTGTCCTTTGACTGTCATGGCTTCCAGTCAGAGCGCTGCCGGCTCAGTCTAAATTCTCTTCTTCAGCCTTTCGCAGGTTTATCTGTATTAGGGAAAGCTGGGTGACCACGAACATGGCCGTGACCTATATTGCATTAATATAAGCCATAGTACTGGACGTGTTGCTTATTGACCCAGCTTTCCTGGACTCCTGAGTTGCAATATGTCATCTGCTGCGTAGGATTTTTCCATTCAGGACTTGAGGAAAGTTGGGTGCCCATCCCAGTGCACTGAGGATTCTCTTTTCTGGCTGGCAGCGGGGTCTTCTCCCATCAGAGCAGCTGCTGCCTGATCGTTAGGATTCGCAGTGTTCCTCCCTCTTGGGCTCAGGCTAAGTGTTCGCAGCGTGAGGTGATAGGTCCCCGCTGCGATCTGTCTTCTGGCAGGAGAAGGGTTAAGAGGTTGGGGGGGGGGGGCAGGACCCTCTCTCCCGTGAGTGCACACAGCAGATGCTGCTTCCTCTCCTAGGAAATCATTGTTTTGCAGTCCGAGCGATTAAAAGTTTATAAGGAAGATGAAAACGTCTAAAATAACAAGTGAATAATTACAACGTGGGGCAGAAATAACGCGAACGCGTGCGAATCCTCACCGGGCGTAGAATAACAGAATCTTATTTCTGGCAGAAAATATTGTGAACCTTCAGTTACAAATGGTGTTGTTTAAAAACCGCGCCACCGTTATAAAGTGCGTGCAACTGATCCTACCCCAAAAAACAGATGAAGGCAAAATTTCACAATTTGTGCTTTATTTCAAGTCTTTTTTTTTTAGGTTGTCAATTTCCCTTCAGTCGTGATTCATGGCAGTAATATGGCGCCATATCGTATTCTGGTAGTCTTAGGACATTGTTCTGTTGCGTTCTGGCAGTAGATAGGGGTACCAATGGTCAGACGCCCGCCACGATCTCGGATTATCACCAATCCAGTGCATTTAGGATTTGCAGACGACACGCCTCGAACTCTGTGGTGGAAAATCTAGAATTTTGGGGATTTTTCTCGCCGACCATGTTGCAGTCACATGGTGTTACATTCACAATCGTTGCTTGCCATTTAGCCTTGTCTTAATGGTAATCCTGTTCACACACAGCAGATTTCTGCGACCATCCCGTACATCTGAATGATTGCCGAAATCAACGTACGCCGTGTGTGAACAGTCAGATTTTTCAGGGGTTAGGTCCTTGTGGTATATACGGTTTGTATATATCCAGCACGCGGCCGGCGGGGCTCGTCAGGTGCGTGTACGTCCTCTGATTTTGCCGCCGTGTTTGCTCACACAGATCATGGCTCTGTCATCTCTCCGCAGAGACCCCCTGTTATGCAGGACTCCTGTCTCCACCGCGTCTCGCTGGGAATTCCAGCAGCGTCGCTGCAAATTAACCTGGCAGGTGTTTCCCCCTCCTGGGACGAGAACCTGCGAGCACACGGCGCGGTCTAATGATGCAGAGTATCTCATTACACACCCTGAGACCAAAATATATGCACCCCTTCCCCGACTGACCCACCCTCATGTATGCATGCCCCGAACAGAGCGAAAATCTCATTGGGGCTTGTGTGTCAATGGTGGAGATGTCACTAGTACGTCAGGAAGCACGTGCCATAGGACCCCCCCAAACTGATATGGCGTACCGGCTTCCATTTTCATTGGGGGGGAGTCGTCATTGGGATGACTGACATAAGACCAATTAACCCTTTTATGTCCATTATGTTTCCATTGCAGATTCATTACCGGAGGATGGAGCAAGTTATCCATCAATCAGACTAATCTTGGATTTGGGGAGAGGATCCTGCTGCATTAAGTCAGGTACACAATATATATCTGCCTATAGACTTCATATTACGACCATACTGATTGTAACAGGGAGTCCTTCCACTCAAGAGAACGTAAACGTCTGAGACATTTGGTATGACAGAGAGAGGTGGGGGGGGGGGCAGGCAAGGAAGACATGAGTCACAGGGAGTGGTCACTGGGACCTCCACCAAAACACCTGCAGGACAGACAAGGAAGACAGAGAGGGACCTGAAGAGGGGTCACTGGGACTTCCACCAAAACACCTGCAGGACAGACAAGGAAGACAGAGAGGGACCTGAAGAGGGGTCACTGGGACCTCCACCAAAACACCTGCAGGACAGACAAGGAAGACAGAGAGGGACCTGAAGAGGGGTCACTGGGACCTCCACCAAAACACCTGCCGGACAGACAAGGAAGACAGAGAGGGGCCTGAAGAGGGGTCACTGGGACCTCCACCAAAACACCTGCAGGACAGACAAGGAAGACAGAGAGGGACCTGAAGAGGGGTCACTGGGACCTCCACCAAAACACCTGCAGGACAGACAAGGAAGACAGAGAGGGACCTGAAGAGGGGTCACTGGGACCTCCACCAAAACACCTGCAGGACAGACAAGGAAGACAGAGAGGGACCTGAAGAGGGGTCACTGGGACCTCCACCAAAACACCTGCAGGACAGACAAGGAAGACAGAGAGGGGCCTGAAGAGTGATCACTGGGACCTCCACCAAAACACCTGCAGGACAGACAAGGAAGACAGAGAGGGACCTGAAGAGTGGTCACTGGGACCTCCACCAAAACACCTGCAGGACAGACAAGGAAGACAGAGAGGGACCTGAAGAGGGGTCACTGGGACCTCCACCAAAACACCTGCAGGACAGACAAGGAAGACAGAGAGGGACCTGAAGAGGGGTCACTGGGACCTCCACCAAAACACCTGCAGGACAGACAAGGAAGACAGAGAGGGGCCTGAAGAGTGATCACTGGGACCTCCACCAAAACACCTGCAGGACAGACAAGGAAGACAGAGAGGGACCTGAAGAGGGGTCACTGGGACCTCCACCAAAACACCTGCAGGACAGACAAGGAAGACAGAGAGGGGCCTGAAGAGGGGTCACTGGGACCTCCACCAAAACACCTGCAGGACAGACAAGGAAGACAGAGAGGGGCCTGAAGAGGGGTCACTGGGACCTCCACCAAAACACCTGCAGGACAGACAAGGAAGACAGAGAGGGACCTGAAGAGGGGTCACTGGGACCTCCACCAAAACACCTGCAGGACAGACAAGGAAGACAGAGAGGGGCCTGAAGAGTGATCACTGGGACCTCCACCAAAACACCTGCAGGACAGACAAGGAAGATAGAGAGGGACCTGAAGAGGGGTCACTGGGACCTCCACCAAAACACCTGCAGGACAGACAAGGAAGACAGGGACCTGAAGAGGGGTCACTGGGACCTCCACCAAAACACCTGCAGGACAGACAAGGAAGACAGAGAGGGGCCTGAAGAGGGGTCACTGGGACCTCCACCAAAACACCTGCAGGACAGACAAGGAAGACAGAGAGGGGCCTGAAGAGTGATCACTGGGACCTCCACCAAAACACCTGCAGGACAGACAAGGAAGATAGAGAGGGACCTGAAGAGGGGTCACTGGGACCTCCACCAAAACACCTGCAGGACAGACAAGGAAGACAGGGACCTGAAGAGGGGTCACTGGGACCTCCACCAAAACACCTGCAGGACAGACAAGGAAGACAGAGAGGGGCCTGAAGAGGGGTCACTGGGACCTCCACCAAAACACCTGCAGGACAGACAAGGAAGACAGAGAGGGGCCTGAAGAGGGGTCACTGGGACCTCCACCAAAACACCTGCAGGACAGACAAGGAAGACAGAGAGGGACCTGAAGAGTGATCACTGGGACCTCCACCAAAACACCTGCAGGACAGACAAGGAAGACAGAGAGGAACCTGAAGAGGGGTCACTGGGACCTCCACCAGAACACCTGCAGGACAGACAAGGAAGACAGAGAGGGGCCTGAAGAGGGGTCACTGGGACCTCCACCAAAACACCTGCAGGACAGACAAGGAAGACAGAGAGGGGCCTGAAGAGGGGTCACTGGGACCTCCACCAGAACACCTGCAGGACAGACAAGGAAGACAGAGAGGGGCCTAAAGAGGGGTCACTGAGACCTCCACCAAAGCACCTGCAGGACAGACAAGGAAGACAGAGAGGGGCCTGAAGAGGGGTCACTGGGACCTCCACCAGAACACCTGCAGGACAGACAAGGAAGACAGAGAGGGGCCTAAAGAGGGGTCACTGAGACCTCCACCAAAGCACCGGAAGGACAGACATAGGGGCAGACAAGGAAGACACGCAGGGCCTGGGGGGGGGGGTCACTGGGTCCTCCGACATAACACCTGCAGGACAGACTAGAATACATAACGCCTATGTATGTATCCTGTGCAAGAATTTGGGTAAAAAGAGCATAGCTCGGGGGTACCGCTTCTCATTGAAGAGACGCAGTGGTGTATGGAGACCTATTTATCAGGCAATGCTTCATGGGTAAAAAGAATGCAAAATGTCTTCTGGAAGGTACACCCATCTGTAGACGGCACTGTTGTGGGGTCCTGATTGGCTGGATGAGATGCCTTCCCCCCCCCCCCCCCTTCTCTGTATATACTGTATACAGGAGTGCGGAAGTGCTGATGCTAAGCTTTACATTAGATTGTAAGCTCCTTTGGACAAGGTAAGTGGTTCTGCTAACAGGCGGAAAGAGTCCATGCAGGTTTATCTGTTTCTTGGAAAGCAGGATTACAAACCATATGGCCGCTACTACAGCTCTGTCAGGGGTTGTCACCCAGCTTTCCCAGGATCAGGTGTTTTTTTTCTTCTTAATTACAGGCGTGCGATCAGTTTCTGTCACGTGGCCCACAGCGTGCGCGTGTTTCCAGCTGTGTAACTTTTTCCCTCTTACATGGGAACACTCGGGGTCACCCTGTCATAGTAACGTTGTGATGGCCGCCTTCCCCCGATACCTCCTTATCTGGTGCCGGACTCTTATACCCCCATGATTGCCCGGACCGGCGTACATCTTTCCTCCACTCCCCTTGTGTTGCTCCATGTCAAACATCTGCCCCCTCTTGATGCTGCTGTGTAAATGAGGGCTGTTAATAAATGATGTGGGTGAGCGCAGCACGTGGTGGCGGCTGCGATCATCTCGGCTGCTTCGTTACAAGGCGTTGCACGGCCGCGGTGAGTATCCCCAATGGGATGTCACAGCCGCTCCTTCCCCGGTGACTGTCTAGACAGTAATTGTGTGCACCTGACTTCATGAATGCCCCCCCCCCCCCACACACACACACGGATGCCATCAGCATGTCCAGCATCTGTGGAGGCTACTAGTGCCATGGGGGAGGGGTAACAGGACCGAGAGGACACCCCTGGTCTTGCAGCGTGTTCAGTAGAGAGTCACCACACCCCCCTCTGCCCACTATATCAACATTTCCACGTGTGCCCCTTCCCCTGTGCTCCGGTGCCCGCCTCTCCGTGCCCCTTTCCTTCTTTTCCCTACTGGACCTTGAATGAAAAAAAAAAATCCTTGCAGTCATGCAGAGAACAAAGGGTGCTGGCGGCAGCCATGTTTCTTGTGTACCCCTCGTGGCAGCGCTTTAACCCTCTACCACCAAGGACGGAAAGGGGGGCGCCGTGAACTTCACGATGCAGTAGGGGGAGTTGCTGCATTTTAACCCATTAAGTGCTTTGGTGACCCTGGCACAGGATAACAGGGCAGTGGCTCGAGTCTAAACCCTCCAGTCGTTACGACGTGGGGGTTAAATGAAACCCCGGGTCCTAAATCCAGGTGACCCCTTGACATTCTAATCGGTCAACGAAGCGTCTGATTGGCCAGGTCTGAGGTCATAGATTACTGCGTGTGTGGCATGATCTCACTGCCCAATGACCCGTTGTGCTGCCGTCTCCTGTGCCTCCCAGGAGGGGGGGTGGGTAAAGGCGAGGGTAGGGGGGTTTGGGCCACGCACTCCCGAAATGTTAATAACTGATAATCGATAGATCTGATCTCTCCCAGCCTGGCAGATGGCCGCAGCCAACCATTGCCACCTGAGACCCCCGTGTGTATATATCCTGCCCGACAAGTGCATTGTGGGACATGTAGTCCGACTTCATGTCATGCAGGATTTCATATGGCAGGGAGACAGTTCACCTCTTGCAGCCATAGAGCTACAGCGGATACCCCCGTCCTCCAAACTGGCAAGGTGGAAATTAGATTGACTGCTTTTGCAAAAAAAAATAAAAAATTATATATATTTTTTTTTTTTGCAAAATTCTTGATTGGAATTCAGTAAAATTTTGTACATTCGGCAGATTTTTCGTATAATAGTTGGTGCCTTGTGGAGAGAAGGATTTTTCTCTGCTCGTGAACTCTTGTCCCTCTCCCTGGAGTCAGTCCTTATATTGCTTTATAGTTTTTCTGTGATCGATGGGGTGCGTGGCCCCTCGGATGTCAGTACAGGGCAGGGCATGAACTTTAACTGTTGGAGGCTAGCGGGATAGAAGCAAGCTGCATGGCTACGAGGAGAGAGGGGGGATAGAGGGGTGCGGGACAGTTCACTCCTAATAATCCAGTACATTTTTCACTACACATACTGTAGGCGCTTTTTTATGTAGCTTTTGGTGTAGAAAAACTGCTGAAATCGGCATAAAAATGCTATCTGAGATTGCCCTAATGTCCACATAATAAGCCCGATCTAATAGAAGCAGATCTGTCCACGCAGGACAGACCCACATGTTGATTTGTCGCACATTTTGCTGCGGATTCCGCCCTACGCATTGTAAACAGAACCGCACGTTCGCAGCATGCGGACGCGATTTGCTACTGTAAAATGCGCCAGATTTTTGAACTTTTTTTTTTTTTTTACAGACTCCTGCAGCCTGTCGAAAAACTTCTCCGTTACGGCTCCTGGGTCCAAAGCTGTCCTCACTGGTCTTCTAGTTCCTGTCCTGTAAACCTCTGGATGGACAGGGTCACGTGCGCTAGTCTCAGCGGTGACGTCAGCTTGAGGGTAGGTTAGCGTTGCGACCGTTGCGGTGCATTTGACCCTGTCCGTCCAAACGTTCACTGGGCAGGGAGCTGGAATGGAGCAGGTGAGTACGAGGTTTTTCTTTGCACTTGAAGTGCAAAAAGCTGGACAAGCCCTTTATAGGGTTGGCCGTCAGTACGTGACCCGCGGAGGTCCAGTGCTGTTCTGTAGTAGCTCCAGCTCCTATGGATGTGAGCCGTACTCGGCTCCATCCACCGCACAGCAGAAGATGCTACTGCAGAACCGACGATCAGTGAGGCGTCGGACCCCCCTGAGTTCAGGGTTTCTGTCCCGTAAAACGGAGCCCCCTAAAATCCACCACCACCTTGTAGAGTTAGCGGGATCGCTCCCACCTGTGCAGGCAATGGCTCTGATATTATTACATTAGGGAACTGCTCTTTAAGCGATCCCTCAATCACCTCCAGGTGGGGATTAGTAATGACCGGGGGGTGTAATAAAGATGGCGTCTCATTGTGATTGTCGTATTATCGTTACTATTATTAACCCTTTGTGATATCCGGTTGCACTGTCCGGCCTTGTCGTCTTCACAGTGTTGATCGATGGAAGGACGTTGCATTTTTTTATTTTTTTTATTTCTGGTGCTTAGTCAGGATCTGGGAGCGGGATGCTGTGAGGGGGGGAGATAAGCGGCACCTGCGTTTTGAGGTGCAGGGAGCCAGTAACCTTTTGTCTGGGATGCGCCAGGCTCGGCAGGCAGGATGAGGGCAGGAGGGAGGGGTACGGGGAGCAGGCAGCCTTCTGACAAAGAGAACAGAGGTCGGAGCGCTCAATAGGAGAGCAGCGTCCCGTGGCATTATAGCTCCCCCCAATCTTGCCACACGGGCCCCCTCGTCAAGCGCACCATAATCCCCCCTTGACAACCTAGAAACAGATCACATTACACCCCTCACACTGGCCCCAGAGGTGGAGCAGGAATATTGGGGGGGCTGCGAGCCTCACACACCCCTTAACCCACGATGCAGAATACGCAGAGCTCCTCCCCCCACGCCACTGCATAGAAACACACCGCCGAGCCGCGCCGTGTGTGTGTCACATGAGCCTAAACATATGCACCCTGAACAAAAAAAGAGGGGGTGCTGCCGACGCAGGAGAGCCCCAGACACTGAACAAAGGTTACAATGCAGCGCCAGCTGCACTCCACACACATGCCGGCACTGCCCACTCCTGGCCTCCAGGTGGCGCCACTGTCTGAATGGTGGCATGACTTATTTACAAAGGATACAGACATCAATGGACCAGTCACACGTGCCACACGGGACCGCCACACGTTAACTCTGTGTGCTGCCACAGCATACCTACCTATCGCTTGGATCCCAGTTGTTCTAGATCCGCCCCTGCCCCTAGTTGCCATTCTGGAGTCTGGGAAAGCTGGGTGATTGCCCCCGTCCCTATCTTAGGTGGAATACAGTCCTCACAGGGCGAGCGGTGGGGGAGGGGATTTCATTTTCACAGGACCAGATTGTAATTTGGAGAATATTTCTATGCAAATATTAAGGGACGGAAGTCAAATATTAGAGCGTTGTGCAAAGTTTAGGTGAAATGGCAGAAAGGGAAATGGTGGGGACAAGGAGCGGAGATGGCGCGCCGAGGAACCTGTCATTGCGGTCCAGGACACCAATGTGTGTGTATGGAGACATCACAAGAGCCGGAGAGTCTGATCAGCTCCTGGACAAGCTGGGTATACAGGCAGGACTGGGCACGTGTCCCCATCTATGGGTCACTAGTGGTACTGCAGCCGCAGATTCCTGGACCTGTAGATGGTGTACACGCTTCTGTATCACGCTACCACAGCCGCTGGTTGGCTCAGGGTACTTTCACACTGGCGGTTTTCTATTCCGGTATTGAGTTCCGTCTTAGGGGCTCAATACTGAAAAAAAACTGATCAGTGTTATCCTAATGCATTCTGAATGGAGAGCGATCCGTTCAGGATGCATCGGGATGACTTCAGTTCAGTCACTGTACGGTTTTTGGACGGAGAAAATACCGCAGCATGCAGATTGCCGGATCCGGCGACGGCCCCCAGAAATGGACGGAAACAAAGCGCTGGAGTGGCCAGAAATGAGTCCGGATCTGAATCCTATTGAACACCTGTGGAGAGATCTTAAAGGGAGTCCGTCACCGCTCCACGACCAGACGCAGCGCTTACATGGCGCCGTGCCACCCCTGTACCTTTGTTATTTTCCTTAGACATCCAGAAGCAGGAAAAACGGCGTTTATTTCATATGCAAATGAGAACTCGCAAGTGCCCATCCCTAGGCCCGGTCGAGATCCCGCGCCTGCGCACGGCTTCGCCGGGCCGGGGCATTCGCACTGTGATGCCCATTGTGGGCGCAGCATAAATTCAACTAGTGCGCATGCCCCGGCCAGGGAAGCAGTGCGCAGGCGCGGGACCTCAGCTGGACCTAGGGATGATACAAGGAAATAGGAGGGCGGGCAAAGGAAGAGGCAGAGCAGCCTGCGCTCCTACCCACTGAACGCCGCCTGCTCCTGGATGTCTGAAGAAAATAACAAAGGTGCCATTACATTCATGTAGAGGGTGCTACAGCCCCATGTAAGCGCTGCGCATGGAGGGAGAAGGCTGTAGGGAGAAGGCACCCATCAAATATGGGAGACCTGGAGCAGTGTGCAAAACACCATCTAAGAGGCTTGTGGATGGATCAGTCTCTTCTCCTGTCCTGTATATATACACACTGCACAGTACCACTTCTCCTGTCCTGTATACACACTGCACAGTATCACTTCTCCTGTCCTGTATATACACACACTGCACAGTACCACTTCCCCTGTCCTGTATATATACACACTGAACAGTACCACTTCTCCTGTCCTGTATATATACACACTGCACAGTACCACTTCTCCTGTCCTGTATATATACACACTGCACAGTACCACTTCTCCTGTCCTGTATATATACACACTGCACAGTACCACTTCTCCTGTCCTGTATATATACACACTGCACAGTACCACTTCTCCTGTCCTGTATACACACTGCACAGTACCACTTCTCCTGTCCTTTATACACACTGCACAGTACCACTTCTCCTGTCCTGTATACACACTGCACAGTACCACTTCTCCTGTCCTGTATACACACTGCACAGTACCACTTCTCCTGTCCTTTATACACACTGCACAGTACCACTTCTCCTGTCCTGTATATACACACACTGCACAGTATCACTTCTCCTGTCCTGTATATACACACACTGCACAGTACCACTTCCCCTGTCCTGTATATATACACACTGAACAGTACCACTTCTCCTGTCCTGTATATATACACACTGCACAGTACCACTTCTCCTGTCCTGTATATATACACACTGCACAGTACCACTTCTCCTGTCCTGTATACACACTGCACAGTACCACTTCTCCTGTCCTGTATACACACTGCACAGTACCACTTCTCCTGTCCTGTATATACACACACTGCACAGTACCACTTCTCCTGTCCTGTATATACACACACTGCACAGTACCACTTCTCCTGTCCTGTATATATACACACTGCACAGTACCACTTCTCCTGTCCTGTATATATACACACTGCACAGTACCACTTCTCCTGTCCTGTATATATACACACTGCACAGTACCACTTCTCCTGTCCTGTATACACACTGCACAGTATCACTTCTCCTGTCCTGTATATACACACACTGCACAGTACCACTTCTCCTGTCCTGTATATACACACACTGCACAGTACCACTTCCCCTGTCCTGTATATACACACACTGCACAGTACCACTTCCCCTGTCCTGTATATATACACACTGCACAGTACCACTTCTCCTGTCCTGTATATACACACACTGCACAGTACCACTTCCCCTGTCCTGTATATATACACACTGCACAGTACCACTTCTATCCTGTATATATACACACTGCACAGTACCACTTCTCCTGTCCTGTATACACACTGAACAGTACCACTTCCCCTGTCCTGTATACACACTGCACAGTACCACTTCCCCTGTCCTGTATACACACTGCACAGTACCACTTCCCCTGTCCTGTATACACACTGCACAGTACCACTTCCCCTGTCCTGTATACACACTGCACAGTACCACTTCTCCTGTCCTGTATACACACTGCACAGTACCACTTCCCCTGTCCTGTATACGCACTGCACAGTACCACTTCTCCTGTCCTGTATACACACTGCACAGTACCACTTCTCCTGTCCTGTATATATACACTGCACAGTACAACTTCTGTCCTGTATACACACTGCACAGTACCACTTCTGTCCTGTATATATACACACTGCACAGTACCACTTCTCCTGTCCTGTATATACACTGCACAGTACCACTTCCCCTGTCCTGTATACACACTGCACAGTACCACTTCTGTCCTGTATATATACACACTGCACAGTACCACTTCTCCTGTCCTGTATATACACTGCACAGTACCACTTCCCCTGTCCTGTATACACACTGCACAGTACCACTTCCCCTGTCCTGTATACACACTGCACAGTACCACTTCCCCTGTCCTGTATACACACTGCACAGTACCACTTCCCCTGTCCTGTATACACACTGCACAGTACCACTTCCCCTGTCCTGTATACGCACTGCACAGTACCACTTCTCCTGTCCTGTATACACACTGCACAGTACCACTTCTCCTGTCCTGTATATATACACTGCACAGTACAACTTCTGTCCTGTATACACACTGCACAGTACCACTTCTGTCCTGTATATATACACACTGCACAGTACCACTTCTCCTGTCCTGTATATATACACTGCACAGTACAACTTCTGTCCTGTATATATACACACTGCACAGTACCACTTCTCCTGTCCTGTATATATACACTGCACAGTACCACTTCTGTCCTGTATATATACACACTGCACAGTACCACTTCTCCTGTCCTGTATACACACACTGCACAGTACCACTTCTCCTGTCCTGTATATATACACACTGCACAGTACCACTTCTCCTGTCCTGTATATACACTGCACAGTACCACTTCTGTCCTGTATATACACACTGCACAGTACCACTTCTCCTGTCCTGTATATATACACTGCACAGTACCACTTCTGTCCTGTATATACACACTGCACAGTACCACTTCTCCTGTCCTGTATATATACACTGCAAAGTACAACTTCTGTCCTGTATACACACTGCACAGTACCACTTCTGTCCTGTGTATATACACACTGCACAGTACCACTTCTCCTGTCCTGTATATACACTGCACAGTACCACTTCTCCTGTCCTATATATACACACTGCACAGTACCACTTCTCCTGTCCTGTATATACACACTGCACAGTACCACTTCTCCTGTCCTGTATACACACTGCACAGTACCACTTCTCCTGTCCTGTATATACACACACTGCACAGTACCACTTCTCCTGTCCTGTATATATACACACTACACAGTACCACTTCTCCTGTCCTGTATACACACTGCACAGTACCACTTCCCCTGTCCTGTATGCACACTGCACAGTACCACTTCCCCTGTCCTGTATACACACTGCACAGTACCACTTCTCCTGTCCTGTATACACACTGCACAGTACCACTTCCCCTGTCCTGTATACACACTGCACAGTACCACTTCCCCTGTCCTGTATACACACTGCACAGTACCACTTCCCCTGTCCTGTATACACACTGCACAGTACCACTTCCCCTGTCCTGTATACACACTGCACAGTACCACTTCCCCTGTCCTGTATACACACTGCACAGTACCACTTCCCCTGTCCTGTATACACACTGCACAGTACCACTTCCCCTGTCCTGTATACACACTGCACAGTACCACTTCCCCTGTCCTGTATACACACTGCACAGTACCACTTCCCCTGTCCTGTATACACACTGCACAGTACCACTTCCCCTGTCCTGTATACACACTGCACAGTACCACTTCCCCTGTCCTGTATACACACTGCACAGTACCACTTCCCCTGTCCTGTATACACACTGCACAGTACCACTTCCCCTGTCCTGTATACACACTGCACAGTACCACTTCCCCTGTCCTGTATACACACTGCACAGTACCACTTCCCCTGTCCTGTATACACACTGCACAGTACCACTTCCCCTGTCCTGTATACACACTGCACAGTACCACTTCCCCTGTCCTGTATACACACTGCACAGTACCACTTCCCCTGTCCTGTATACACACTGCACAGTACCACTTCCCCTGTCCTGTATACACACTGCACAGTACCACTTCCCCTGTCCTGTATACACACTGCACAGTACCACTTCCCCTGTCCTGTATACACACTGCACAGTACCACTTCTCCTGTCCTGTATACACACACTGCACAGTACCACTTCTCCTGTCCTGTATATATACACACTGCACAGTACCACTTCTCCTGTCCTGTATATATACACACTGCACAGTACCACTTCTCCTGTCCTGTATATATACACACTGCACAGTACCACTTCTCCTGTCCTGTATACACACTGCACAGTACCACTTCTCCTGTCCTGTATATACACACACTGCACAGTACCACTTCTCCTGTCCTGTATATATACACACTACACAGTACCACTTCTCCTGTCCTGTATACACACTGCACAGTACCACTTCCCCTGTCCTGTATGCACACTGCACAGTACCACTTCCCCTGTCCTGTATGCACACTGCACAGTACCACTTCTCCTGTCCTGTATACACACTGCACAGTACCACTTCCCCTGTCCTGTATACACACTGCACAGTACCACTTCCCCTGTCCTGTATACACACTGCACAGTACCACTTCCCCTGTCCTGTATACACACTGCACAGTACCACTTCCCCTGTCCTGTATACACACTGCACAGTACCACTTCCCCTGTCCTGTATACACACTGCACAGTACCACTTCCCCTGTCCTGTATACACACTGCACAGTACCACTTCCCCTGTCCTGTATACACACTGCACAGTACCACTTCCCCTGTCCTGTATACACACTGCACAGTACCACTTCCCCTGTCCTGTATACACACTGCACAGTACCACTTCCCCTGTCCTGTATACACACTGCACAGTACCACTTCCCCTGTCCTGTATACACACTGCACAGTACCACTTCCCCTGTCCTGTATACACACTGCACAGTACCACTTCCCCTGTCCTGTATACACACTGCACAGTACCACTTCCCCTGTCCTGTATACACACTGCACAGTACCACTTCCCCTGTCCTGTATACACACTGCACAGTACCACTTCCCCTGTCCTGTATACACACTGCACAGTACCACTTCCCCTGTCCTGTATACACACTGCACAGTACCACTTCCCCTGTCCTGTATGCACACTGCACAGTACCACTTCCCCTGTCCTGTATACACACTGCACAGTACCACTTCTCCTGTCCTGTATGCACACTGCACAGTACCACTTCCCCTGTCCTGTATGCACACTGCACAGTACCACTTCCCCTGTCCTGTATACACACTGCACAGTACCACTTCCCCTGTCCTGTATACACACTGCACAGTACCACTTCCCCTGTCCTGTATACACACTGCACAGTACCACTTCCCCTGTCCTGTATACACACTGCACAGTACCACTTCCCCTGTCCTGTATACACACTGCACAGTACCACTTCCCCTGTCCTGTATACACACTGCACAGTACCACTTCCCCTGTCCTGTATACACACTGCACAGTACCACTTCCCCTGTCCTGTATACACACTGCACAGTACCACTTCCCCTGTCCTGTATACACACTGCACAGTACCACTTCTCCTGTCCTGTATACACACTGCACAGTACCACTTCCCCTGTCCTGTATACACACTGCACAGTACCACTTCCCCTGTCCTGTATACACACTGCACAGTACCACTTCTCCTGTCCTGTATACACACTGCACAGTACCACTTCTCCTGTCCTGTATACACACTGCACAGTACCACTTCTCCTGTCCTGTATACACACTGCACAGTACCACTTCCCCTGTCCTGTATACACACTGCACAGTACCACTTCCCCTGTCCTGTATACACACTGCACAGTACCACTTCCCCTGTCCTGTATACACACTGCACAGTACCACTTCTCCTGTCCTGTATACACACTGCACAGTACCACTTCTCCTGTCCTGTATACACACTGCACAGTACCACTTCCCCTGTCCTGTATACACACTGCACAGTACCACTTCCCCTGTCCTGTATACACACTGCACAGTACCACTTCCCCTGTCCTGTATACACACTGCACAGTACCACTTCTCCTGTCCTGTATACACACTGCACAGTACCACTTCTCCTGTCCTGTATACACACTGCACAGTACCACTTCCCCTGTCCTGTATACACACTGCACAGTACCACTTCTCCTGTCCTGTATACACACTGCACAGTACCACTTCTCCTGTCCTGTATACACACTGCACAGTACCACTTCTCCTGTCCTGTATACACACTGCACAGTACCACTTCCCCTGTCCTGTATACACACTGCACAGTACCACTTCTCCTGTCCTGTATACACACTGCACAGTACCACTTCTCCTGTCCTGTATACACACTGCACAGTACCACTTCTCCTGTCCTGTATACACACTGCACAGTACCACTTCCCCTGTCCTGTATACACACTGCACAGTACCACTTCTGGTGCTCAGTCTGCTGGTTGTATTATAGTCACAGCCTCCTCAAGCACATGGCTTATGTACAGCGGTTGCCCGGGAGATGTGGGCGTGGCTAGGAGATTGCTGAGGCCTAGGAGTAACAGTGAGGCATCTGTGAGGTGAGTGTGCGTTTTTCGGTTTTTTTACCCACCATGTATTAACTCCTTGTGTACTGGATGTCACAGACGCTGAGACTGCAGTCTTGGACATATTTCATATCTTGTCCAGGAAATGTGACCCTGTGATGGGCTCCGGAGTCGGCTTTCCAGTAAGGACCCTGGATGCATGTGGAGATAGTGATGCTCATGGGTCATTGAATGGGATTTAGTGGTGCGTGACAAGGCATTTTTCAGTAGGGATTATTCTGTTATATCTTTGTAGGAACGGTTTAGTGGGCACGCCTCTGTAGGGATCGCTCAGTGGGCACGCCTCTGTAGGGATCGCTCAGTGGGCACGCCTCTGTAGGGATCGCTCAGTGGGCACGCCTCTGTAGGGATCGCTCAGTGGGCACGCCTCTGTAGGGATCGCTCAGTGGGCACGCCTCTGTAGGGATCGCTCAGTGGGCACGCCTCTGTAGGGATCGCTCAGTGGGCACGCCTCTGTAGGGATCGCTTAGTGGGCACGTCTCTGTATGGATCGCTTAGTGGGCACGCCTCTGTAGGGATCGCTCAGTGGGCACGTCTCTGTAGGGATCGCTTAGTGGGCACGCCTCTGCAGGGATCGCTTAGTGGGCACGCCTCTGTAGGGATCGCTCAGTGGGCACGCCTCTGTAGGGATCGCTCAGTGGGCACGCCTCTGTAGGGATCGCTCAGTGGGCACGCCTCTGTAGGGATCGCTCAGTGGGCACGCCTCTGTAGGGATCGCTCAGTGGGCACGCCTCTGTAGGGATCGCTCAGTGGGCACGTCTCTGTAGGGATCGCTCAGTGGGCACGTCTCTGTAGGGATCGCTCAGTGGGCACGTCTCTGTAGGGATCGCTCAGTGGGCACGCCTCTGCAGGGATCGCTTAGTGGGCACGCCTCTGTAGGGATCGCTTAGTGGGCACGCCTCTGTAGGGATCGCTTAGTGGGCACGCCTCTGTAGGGATCGCTAAGTGGGCACGCCTCTGTAGGGATCGCTTAGTGGGCACGCCTCTGTAGGGATCGCTTAGTGGGCACGCCTCTGTAGGGATCGCTTAGTGGGCACGCCTCTGTAGGGATCGCTTAGTGGGCACGCCTCTGTAGGGATCGCTTAGAGGGCACGCCTCTGTAGGGATCGCTTAGTGGGCACGTCTCTGTAGGGATCACTTAGTGGGCACGTCTCTGTAGGGATCGCTTAGTGGGCACGCCTCTGCAGGGATCGCTTAGTGGGCACGCCTCTGCAGGGATCGCTTAGTGGGCACGCCTCTGTAGGGATCGCTTAGTGGGCACGCCTCTGTAGGGATCGCTTAGTGGGCACGCCTCTGTAGGGATCGCTTAGTGGGCACGCCTCTGTAGGGATCGCTTAGAGGGCACGCCTCTGTAGGGATCGCTTAGTGGGCACGTCTCTGTAGGGATCGCTTAGTGGGCACGTCTCTGTAGGGATCGCTTAGTGGGCACGCCTCTGCAGGGATCGCTTAGTGGGCACGCCTCTGTAGGGATCGCTTAGTGGGCACGCCTCTGTAGGGATCGCTTAGTGGGCACGCCTCTGTAGGGATCGCTTAGTGGGCACGCCTCTGTAGGGATCGCTTAGTGGGCACGCCTCTGTAGGGATCGCTTAGTGGGCACGCCTCTGTAGGGATCGCTTAGTGGGCACGCCTCTGTAGGGATCGCTTAGTGGGCACGCCTCTGTAGGGATCGCTTAGTGGGCACGCCTCTGTAGGGATCGCTTAGTGGGCACGCCTCTGTAGGGATCGCTTAGTGGGCACGCCTCTGTAGGGATCGCTTAGTGGGCACGCCTCTGTAGGGATCGCTTAGTGGGCACGCCTCTGTAGGGATCGCTTAGTGGGCACGCCTCTGTAGGGATCGCTTAGTGGGCACGGCTCTGTAGGGATCGCTTAGTGGGCACGCCTCTGTAGGGATCGCTTAGTGGGCACGCCTCTGTAGGGATCGCTTAGTGGGCACGCCTCTGTAGGGATCGCTTAGTGGGCACGCCTCTGTAGGGATCGCTTAGTGGGCACGCCTCTGTAGGGATCGCTTAGTGGGCACGCCTCTGTAGGGATCGCTTAGTGGGCACGCCTCTGTCGGGATCGCTTAGTGGACATGTCTCTGTAGGGATCACCCAGAGGGCACCTCTCGGTAAGGATAGCTTCAGTGCTGGGTAGGTCTCAGTAGGGATTCCCGGCCCCCAGAGTCGTCTTACATGGGCCACAGAGGGGCAGTAATGAGCCATGATTGACAGTATACAAGTTGATCAGCGCCTTTCCCATGGGACGGGGGACTAATGATCGTCAGTCTGCTCGTTCATCCAGCCGCTCACCAGCACGTTGTGGGCAGCGGCTCCCAGTTCACACTGGGAGATGTACCGGCGTTTGTTGGGTGATCAGCGGCACATTTACAAGGGCCACTTATCAGGAATGAGCGATCGTTAGTTTCTGATAATTGTCCTGTGTAGAAGGGCCTAATATCTCTTCCTGTCTTGACGCAGCCGCAGCGATGTCTCGAGCAGGTCTGCCGACATGGACCCCGGTGGCTTCTGATCTCCGATTTGCCCGTGCCTACCACACATGTACTCCGCTTCGGGGCAAGCTGCATCTATATGGCGGCATGCGATCCGCTGACCATAAAGAGCCTCCTCTTGGCGATATTGTGACCTTTGACCCAGCGCAGAATGCAGTGGAGAGTGGCCCACCGGGCGGTCCGTATAGGCAAAGTCACCACGACGCTGTGGCGATTGGCAACAAGTGGCTGTGTGTGGTCGGGGGGTGGGACGGCTCACAGAGATTATCGTCAGTCCTCAGCTACGATATAGAGAGCGGAGAGTGGGCCTCGTGGGCAGAGGAGCCACACAGTCGCCCCCCGGCGGGGCTGAGCAGTCACACCTGCACCAAGATATCGGACCGCGAGCTCTGCGTGGTCGGCAGGGAGGGAGGACTGCGCACACAAAGGCGTTACGCCAGTGTATACACGCTACAGGTCAAAACCGGCGCCAAGACCTACAGGTAAGTGCTCTCTGGCTGTGACCCTTGCCTTATCAGTGTAGCTCATTTCTGATGAGTATAATATATGGTCACCCAGCTTTCCCCTGGAGCGTTAGTCTCCTACTGCTTGAGCTGTGTCAGTCTTTACTGAAGTCACTGAAGGAGGTGCAGAGAGCTGTAAGAGGAAAGGCAGACTCCTGTTATTCTATTGTCTCATTCTCCAGGTACAAAGAGGAGGAATCTCGCGCAGCGTCACGATCGGGGCACTCAGCCGCCCTGCTCCAGTCTGACGGTCAACATGGCAGCCGAGCTGGGTGGTCTCTCTACGTATTTGGAGGGAGGGAATCCGCTACCGTGGACGTGGTCGGGCACTGGAAGGCAGGGACAATCCAGGTACGAGCCAAAAACTACTTAATGGGTGAAAGTCACAGAAGGACCACAAATCCCATCATCCACTGCAGTTGCAGTGAGTTGTTAGATACCATTCTAGACCGTATTCTCGCTGGACAGTTGGATACACCCTTTTAGGTGTCATAAAGGGTAGGGAACAGCGCAGCCCTGTACTCCACCCGCGCCTCTGTCCCTACTTGCACGATCCACCCTCAGTGGAGGCCCGCAACTTGGCGACGGTCCCTGCCTTGACTAAGTGCAGGGGCCTAAACCTAAACAGGGGTAAAAAATAAATAAATATGAAGTCAGACAGAAAGAGGCCAAAACCAGGACTGGATGAAGCAAGGTCAAATAAAGTAAAAGACCAGGAGATGACGTCAGAGGCAAAATCAGAGAAGCGAGTCAAGCAGGAAGAACAGGCACAGGCATCGGTGGCAGTAGCTGCCCATTTCAATAGTTTGCCCCCAGGTCGATCAGCCCAACTTTCAGTGGGGTTGCTTGCTGCAGCAACAGAGCCACGCCGCCATCGTTCAGCCAGACTCGCTATGGCAGGGCAGTTGGCCAAGTCCGTGACAGTACCCACCGCTTCTACAAGGCGGCACTGGACCCCCAAGCAGAAGAGCAGGTTTCTCCGGGTTGATTAATCATCATGCATAGCCTTAACTGATACTCAGGACCTCTCATTTGGAGCATAACCTTTTCAATGAACCACTGCACTTAGCACCCAATATTTTGGAGACCTCATCCTCCACCTCCCCAAACCTCGACCGGAGCAGGAGATTTCCTAGGAGGTAACAAGGCGGTGACATTTCTTACACTTCATGAGGAGCGAGTATACCCGAAGGTACTTTCGCAGAATCTTAGTAGAGAGCAATACTTTTGCCCCCCCCCCCCCAAAAAAAACAACAACAACAAAAAAAACAGAACCCCAAGAGTGTTTTTTACATCCCCTTTTTTGTATACACTGATGTTTTCTCAGGTCCTAGGGGCCCAGGTGATCGTGGTCAGCTCTGATCTCAGATGCTAAATCAGGGAAACGAGTGAAAATACTAAAACCGGCCGACGCGATGAGTTCTGGTTTGGAACCTGCAGAAAGACTGACACAGAAGTATCGGCCTTAGGGCTCGTGCACACCAACGTGTGATCCCCGCTGCCGTATTGCAGACTGCATTTGCGGATCCATAATACACGGGCACCGTTCCGTGTCTATGCCGCATCACGGATGTGGACCCATTCATTTCAATGGGTCCGCAAATCCAGAGATGCGGAACGGAACACTACGGAGTGCTTTCTGGGGTTCCGTTCATCCACACCGCAAAAAGATAGAGCAGAACGGAAGAATCGCAGACCCATTTAAGTGAATGGGTCTGCGATCCCCATGCGCCTGCCCCACGGACGGTGTCCGCGCGTTGCGGACCGCAATTTGCGGTCTACAGCACGGTCGTGTGAACTAGCCCTTAAAAGGGATATTCCGGTTACATTAAGTTATCCCCCAGCCACAGGATAGCGGATAACTATTAGATCTGTAGGGTTCCTACCGCTGGGCACGTGTGCGAGCTCCATTGATTTCTATAGGAATTCCGGAGACAGTCGAGCCTTGTACTCTGCCATCTCTTGAACTCCCATAGAAATGAATGGAGTGGCCACGCACATGGCTGAATGGCTGCTCTGGTCATTGCAAGAGGTACTGGGCCCCCGTTCTTGTAACTGGTGGTAAGACCCCCACAGATAAAATAGTAATACCCTATGCTGGGATAGGGAAGGATAATGTAACCAGAATACCCTTTAACCCAGGCCTAATTGTCCAGGCGCTGCAACATTTGGGTCTCCATTCCTCCAACTCAGCAGAAGTCCAGTTGATAACAGGGTTATGCAGTTGTAGCCATGGCATAGCCAAGATCACGTTACCTGGCAAATGGTCCATTACAAACAGGGAACAGACCCCAGAATGAATTTTGGGGGTGTAATATTTAACAAAACCCTGACCCAAAGGTGTGGTGTCAGCAGCAACGACCCATACAGGGTCCTGGAGAGAAAGTACAGGAAGACCCAGCAGCAAAATACAAATCAATAAAATTGGCAGCAGATCCAGTATCTACAAAAACAACACCAGACTGTTTGCAAGAATTATAGGAGATACATTTGGGGAGAACGTCTTTAAAAGTTAATACCTTCTCGTCTACGTGGTTTCCGACAACAGCCATTATGGACAGGACCAGAGTAGTTGGTCAGCGTTGCAGCAGGAGAAACATAATGCTTTCCCCTCCTGAAGCTTCTCTGTCTTGAGGAAACCTGGTTAACACCCAGCTGAGCAGGATCATCAGTGGAAGCAGACACCTTGGAAAAGTTGGATGGAAAATCTGGGCTGGAATGTGAAAGGGTGAGGAGGAACGTTCTCCAAGTCATCAAGATAGGTAAAGGGTTGAGTGTATCAGACAGACCCTGGCAGAACGGACATCCTACGGCCGGGTCATTCCATAAGTCTGCACGGTAGTCCTCTACAGGGTCTGCATCCCTGAGCAGCTGGGGCTCAGCATACACAACTCTGTCAGGTTCATCGTACAGTAAACTAAGAGAAGAAAAATCCATAGATGATAGCTCAGGAGAGTCAGGGGTAGGAGCATTCCCGGGGATCCCGTTTCGGGAGAGAAATAACTGTACCTATTCTCTGTTGCACTGACCCTAAAGAGTAACTTAATTTGGGGTTCAAGATTCTGAGGGAACAGTCACTAGTGGTGGAGACTTGAGTATTCTCCTGGTGTTGGACCAGATGGGTCGGGACCTTGCATTTGGACTATCAAGGCCCGCATTGGATCCATGACAGAAAAGGAAGACACCACAGAGAGGTTTGGTATGGCCTGTGATTCTATCATGAATGGTAGGTAACAGCGCAGCCCTGTCCTTGCACAATCCTCCCTAAACGGTGGCCCACAACTTGGCAACTGTCCCTGACTTGACTAAGTGCAGAGACCTAAACCAAAAGAGGTAAATGAGAAGTCAGAGAACGCAAAACCAGGACCAGATCAGGATTCAAAAGCTGTCAGATACAGCTCAAAACCACAGCAAAACACTTCCATCCTAATAACTGATCCGGTTTTTATTAGATTGTTCAGTTTCCCATGCTGCACAGGAAAACGCTGCTTGCCTTCTGGTGACCATGCATGCCGGGTCCACTCTGCCTTTTACCATGTTTTATGCCATAATGGCCTCCATTATGGAGAGAAAACTGAAGCGTTATGCGGCGGTTTTGAGAGTCTGTGCTGGATCTCAAAACCGGACAGCACAACGCTGATGTGAAAGTTGCCTTAGCAGAATCAAATACCAGGAGGCCATGTCAGAGGCAAATGGTCAGCGATCCAGAGAACCACACAGGGAGCTGGTGAGGCAGGAAGACCAATTACAGGCAGCAGTTCTCCATTTAAATAGTCCTACCCCAGGAGGCATGCGACTCCGGCCCTGATCCCGATTAGCCCAACGTTCAGCGTCCGGAATCGATAAGTACATGACATTAGATTGTTCTATCTCAGAACGGTTAGATAGACTCCTTTGGTTTGTATTGTCTCTGGCCTTCTGGTTTGTACTACTATCTCCGAGCCCTCTGTTTGACTATACTTTCTCCAAGTGGTTAAACACACCTCTTCTAGGTTGTATTCAACCCAAGTATCCTGTCTACATTCTCCAGGAGGACACTGCTACCTGTTCCAGTCTGTTGGAGAAGTTCTCCCAACTTGTGGCCTCGGAAAAAGCCAAACGTGAAGCTCCCAAGAGCCTGCGGCATCATTCCTGCTCAGTGATTGGGCCGTTTCTAGTGGTTTTCGGTGGAGAAACTCTCAGCAGGAGCCGGGATGCTGTCTGCAACGATCTATACGTCTGTGACACACGTGAGTTTTTTTCTGAGGATCGGTGGCCGATGCTCTGATTTTTAGGGTTTACGTCAAGTTTTGTTGGCATGACCCCTAGAACAGGCATTAGCGACCTTCGGCACTCTAGCTGTTGTGAAACTACAATCCCCAGCATTTATTTCTATGTCAGTTTTTATTATAGCAGAGCAAGTATGCATGCTGGGAGTTGTAGTTTCACAACAGCTTGAGTGCCGGAGGTTGCCTACCCCTGCCCTAGAATGTCACCTCCTGTCTCTTTCTACAGGATACAACCCAATGAGCTGGTTTCGTTTCCCCGGATCAGATCCTGTCCACAAAAGAGTCGGCCACCGGACTTGCCTGCTCAATGACCGCCTCTACCTCGTGGGTGGATTTAGCGCTGATGGAAAGACGCCATGCCCGGAGATCTATGTACTGGACTTCTTATAATGGGCAAAGACTGAACAGGGGTTGGAAAGGAGGGGAGCTACATCTACAAAAAGCATGTCACAAAGCAGAAAAATGGTTATGAAGAACACGATAAAAGGTGCAAAACTAAGTGCATCAGGTCTCCGAACGTAGAGACACTGACTGAATAGGAAGTCACAACACTAGGACTGCGCAATCACCTGCTTCGAGCTGTGCCACCAGAGTGGCTCTCCTGGCTTTACCAGTCTGACCCAATAAAACATGGTTATATTGGTGATGGAAGAAAGATGGCTTTGTTACAGCAATGGGACCCAAAGGAAGACTTCAGTAAAGACTTGAAGATACAGACATCAATGAAATGTTTTTCCAACCTTCTGCAAGAAGAGCATTTCATTGATCTCTGCCTCCATTACTCTACAAAGCCGTGATATTTTGGTAATGTGGAAAGGATTACAAAAGAAAGTAAAATGTCTTAGGTAATGATGAACGTTTCCATGTCTGCCAGGATTTCTATACATTGATCCGCCACACCATAAAACCACTGACGTCCATTGATTACTTCGTCATGTATCAGGCAGCAAGTGGACACTCTGATCTTGACGTGTTGGAGAAGGAAAAATATGCAAGTGTAAAGATCTGAGCGACTCTGGGCCGAACGGTGTCCTGTACACGACTGGGGCAGAGCATTTCCAGAATGGCCAGTTGGGTGTTCCCGGTGGCGGTAAGTACAGCAGATTGAGGCCTCCAATATCAACCTGATCAATCACTCTACAGAGTAAATCATTCACTTTAAGTGGCGTAGATAAAAAAACAAAACAAAAGACACACAACTAATTCTGGCCCTTAGTTAAGGTAGGAGGGCGGCAGATGTTGCCTATAATGCCTTTCCTTCTGTAGTACTGGGGGAAATGGGTCGGGCCAGACTTTGTTCTGATGAGGAACTTTGTTTAAAAAGTGGATTGAAGAGGGAAAAACATATAGAGAAGTGCAGCGAATTATTACCAAAACCTGAAAGACACGGAAGGAGGCGGGAACTACAGATCGAATGGATGGAAGAATAGCCAAAATGGTGAAGTCTCAACCAATGATCCCCCTCCAGAAAGATGAGAGAAGATCTGAAGTCACCAGTGATTCCTGCTACAGTCAGAAGACAATGAAGTGAAGCCAAGTCACCAGCAAGAACTTCCTGCAAAATCCCCCCCCCCCCCCCCCCCCCAAAAAAAAGACATGTCCTGAATGGTTATTTGTCCAGGAACACGGTGACTGGCCCAAAGAGAGATGGCACAGCATTTTGTGACCTGATGAATTCGGGGGCCGCAGACAGTAGGTCAGGAGTCCACCGAATTCAAGCCACAGTACACTGTGAAGACAGTAACACGGGGGGGGGGGGGGGGGGGTCAGGATATGGGGTTGTCTCTCAGACCATGGGGTTAGGGATCGGTGTGAATATATCAGAATACTGCAGAGGATCATGCTGCCCTGTGCCGAAGAAGAAATGTCCCGGAAATGGGCAACAATGACCCAGAACTGACCAGTGAGAGAACGGCATCCTGGTTACCGACAAACAGGACTGAGGTAATGGAGGGGTCCGCCCAATCATCAAAAATGTGGTTTATTAGGTAAAAGCCCCAAAATGGAATGGAATCGTCCAGGACCGGAGACCTGTTCAGTGGGGCCAGAAGCACCGACGTCAAGCAGTTCTCAGAAACGTTGGCTCTGCCACCAAATATCAGCTCAGTCATCCAGAGGAAAGCTCAGACAGGTTTTCGGTTTATACTTTACATTTTTCAGTTTTTCCAACGCATTTGCAGAAATAAAAGTTATGATTTTGCAATTTATTTGCCTTTTTTAAGCTCACTTGTATTTTTTTTATTTATTTTTTTAACACTACTGCTCCAAGAGAGCGTAACTAGTGAACCATGGACAGCCTGATGGGCCCTCATTGATATAGTGAAGGCTAGCCGCGTGGTCCGACCATAGAGCTACTGTAGTACAATCTGCTGCTGATGATAGAAGGTGTCAGGCCGTATGAGGCTTTGTAGCCACTGACCAGTCATCGTGCACATTAGGGCTGCAACGATTAATCGATGTAATCGATAATAATCGATAACTGGATTCGTTGTCGACGAATCCAGTTATCGAATAATCGCCGGTTCGTTGCTATGCGGGCGGGCGGTTTACTTTAGGTCACTGCATCTTTATTTTACCTTACAATCGTGACGCTCCAGTAACAACTAACAGGCAGAGCGGACGGCGGCGTAACGTCACTTACTCATGTGACGCGCCTGCTCCGCCTCCTTCATTCATTAAGTGGGCGGAGCAGTGCGTCACATGAGTAAGTGAAGTTACGCCGCCGTCCGCTCTGCCTGTTAGTTGTTACTGGAGCGTCACGATTGTAAGGTAAAATAAAGATGCAGTGAGTGATTAGTCTGCTGTGAGCAGCAGGGCCGGGGCTGCTACGGGGAGGGGGAAATCTGTCTATGGCACTGCTACGGGGAGGGGGAAATCTGTCTATGGCACTGCTACGGGGAGGGGGAAATCTGTCTATGGCACTGCTACGGGGAGGGGGAAATCTGTCTATGGCACTGCTACGGGGAGGGGGAAATCTGTCTATGGCACTGCTACGGGGAGGGGGAAATCTGTCTATGGCACTGCTACGGGGAGGGGGAAATCTGTCTATGGCACTGCTACGGGGAGGGGGAAATCTGTCTATGGCACTGCTACGGGGAGGGGGAAATCTGTCTATGGCACTGCTACGGGGAGGGGGAAATCTGTCTATGGCACTGCTACGGGGAGGGGGAAATCTGTCTATGGCACTGCTACGGGGAGGGGGAAATCTGTCTATGGCACTGCTACGGGGAGGGGGAAATCTGTCTATGGCACTGCTACGGGGAGGGGGAAATCTGTCTATGGCACTGCTACGGGGAGGGGGAAATCTGTCTATGGCACTGCTATGGGGAGGGGGGGATCTGTGCACTGTTATGCCCATAACAGTGCACATATCCCCCTCTCCATAACTGCGCCACCCACAGATCCTCCCCATAATAGTGTTGTCCACAGATCCCCCCATAACAGTGCCATCCACAATTTGTTTTAATATGGCCTTTGAACATAATTTTTCAAGTAAAATCATATAAACCGCTTTGTTTTGTAATTTTGTCATTTTTCCCGATTAATCGTAGAAATGAATCGGCAAATAATCGTTAGCGGCAGCCCTAGTGCACATGCTGACCTCTGCCCATCTCTACAGGACCTACAATGGGCACAGGAGCATCAGAGTCTGAGGAACCGCCTTACATCATGTGGATGCATGTGCGTCACTTACCTGAGAAGATAACAGATGCCAAATACACAGGACACCTTAGAGGTAGCCTTGAAGATTAGTCAACGAAATAACCTACCCCAGCCACCAGGGCAAGAAGCCCCGGAGCTGCCGATTCTCATTGTGGAGCTGCTGTTATCTGCAGGAGGTTCTACCAGGATCTCTGTCCTCCTTACCATTCCAGGCTAGTTTTGGACCAACCCTCGACTGTTTAGGTTGATGAGTGTTTAATGCAGGGATAATAAAGTATAGACATCCTGTAACCGGAACAACAAATAACTTTATTTAACAAAGGAAAAAAAAAAAAAAAAAGAAACAGTTGACATGCCCAACGTGAACCCCATGGATCGTTCTGAATCTGATGGCTTCGATGAAAAGTGACCCGATTTGTGAAGAGCACAGATTGGAGGCAAGAGTCAGCGTTCCCAGCAGAAGGTCTCCGATCTGTCCTCCATTAAATAAGACATAAAGATGGCCGATACGAGGGGAGATCAGGACACCAAGACGCCAGCAGAGCTTTGTTTGCTCCCAGGTCCATCTCCGTTCTCCTTGGGTGGCTTCTGGTCATCCTCGCCCATGAGACGGATGTTATGTTTTTCCCGGTACTCGTTCAGCTCGCGCCCCTTGGCCTGCAGCTGTGTGCTCAGCGTCTCAATGATATTATTGATCTGCCGTGAGATTGATTACAGTTACTGCTAATAATGATCTGTGAGACCACAAAGCCCAGCAGGTCGGAGACGAGGAGGACAATGATCCTTACCTGTTCCTTATTGTTCTCTAAAGCTGGAAGAACTTCCTTCACTGTCCGCTCCACCAGCACCCCTCCGACCATACGATAACACTTCCTGCTCTGATCCACGTCCTTCAGAGTGTCAATCACCAGTCTGCGGAGCAGGGAAACAAAGGGTCAACTGAAGTCAACAGACACACGGTGACTTCATTGAGAATGCCACCTCTCCATTCACTGGTGACATCACCGAGATATGTCTACTGTACTCACGTGTGCTCATTCAACTCCATCTCCAGCTCCGCCGCCTTGGATGCTAACCCTCTCTGTTCTTGCCTGAGGCGATTGAACCCGGCCACCACCTGAAGGAGCAGAAATAAAAGGAGATAACGACACTGCAAGCATTTACTGTGACATCACCGCTCTCCACATATAATGATATATTACATCAGTGACATCACCGCTCTCCACATATAGGGGATATATTACATCAGTGACATCACCGCTCTCCACATATAGGTGATATATTACATCAGTGACATCACCGCTCTCCACATATAGGTTATATATTACATCAGTGACATCACCGCTCTCCACATATAGGTGATATATTACATCAGTGACATCACCGCTCTCCACATATAGGTGATATATTACATCAGTGACATCACCGCTCTCCACATATAGGGGATATATTACATCAGTGACATCACTGCTCTCCACATATAATGATATATTACATCAGTGACATCACCGCTCTCCACATATAATGATATATTACATCAGTGACATCACCGCTCTCCACATATAGGGGATATATTACATCAGTGACATCACCGCTCTCCACATATAGGGGATATATTACATCAGTGACATCACCGCTCTCCACATATAATGATATATTACATCAGTGACATCACTGCTCTCCACATATAATGATATATTACATCAGTGACATCACTGCTCTCCACATATAGGGGATATATTACATCAGTGACATCACCGCTCTCCACATATAGGGGATATATTACATCAGTGACATCACCGCTCTCCACATATAGGTGATATATTACATCAGTGACATCACCGCTCTCCACATATAGGGGATATATTACATCAGTGACATCACCGCTCTCCACATATAATGATATATTACATCAGTGACATCACCGCTCTCCACATATAATGATATATTACATCAGTGACATCACCGCTCTCCACATATAATGATATATTACATCAGTGACATCACCGCTCTCCACATATAGGTGATATATTACATCAGTGACATCACCGCTCTCCACATATAGGTGATATATTACATCAGTGACATCACCGCTCTCCACATATAATGATATATTACATCAGTGACATCACCGCTCTCCACATATAGGTGATATATTACATCAGTGACATCACCGCTCTCCACATATAGGGGATATATTACATCAGTGACATCACCGCTCTCCACATATAGGGGATATATTACATCAGTGACATCACTGCTGTCCACATATAGGTGATATATTACATCAGTGACATCACCGCTCTCCACATATAGGTGATATATTACATCAGTGACATCACCGCTCTCCACATATAGGTGATATATTACATCAGTGACATCACCGCTCTCCACATATAATGATATATTACATCAGTGACATCACCGCTCTCCACATATAATGATATATTACATCAGTGACATCACCGCTCTCCACATATAGGGGATATATTACATCAGTGACATCACCGCTCTCCACATATAGGGGATATATTACATCAGTGACATCACTGCTCTCCACATATAGATGATATATTACATCAGTGACATCACCGCTCTCCACATATAGATGATATATTACATCAGTGACATCACCGCTCTCCACATATAGGGGATATATTACATCAGTGACATCACCGCTCTCCACATATAGGGGATATATTACATCAGTGACATCACTGCTGTCCACATATAGGTGATATATTACATCAGTGACATCACCGCTCTCCACATATAGGGGATATATTACATCAGTGACATCACTGCTGTCCACATATAGGTGATATATTACATCAGTGACATCACCGCTCTCCACATATAGGTGATATATTACATCAGTGACATCACCGCTCTCCACATATAGGTGATATATTACATCAGTGACATCACCGCTCTCCACATATAATGATATATTACATCAGTGACATCACCGCTCTCCACATATAGGTGATATATTACATCAGTGACATCACCGCTCTCCACATATAGGGGATATATTACATCAGTGACATCACCGCTCTCCACATATAGGGGATATATTACATCAGTGACATCACTGCTCTCCACATATAGGTGATATATTACATCAGTGACATCACCGCTCTCCACATATAGGTGATATATTACATCAGTGACATCACCGCTCTCCACATATAGGTGATATATTACATCAGTGACATCACCGCTCTCCACATATAATGATATATTACATCAGTGACATCACCGCTCTCCACATATAATGATATATTACATCAGTGACATCACCGCTCTCCACATATAGGTGATATATTACATCAGTGACATCACCGCTCTCCACATATAGGTGATATATTACATCAGTGACATCACCGCTCTCCACATATAATGATATATTACATCAGTGACATCACCGCTCTCCACATATAATGATATATTACATCAGTGACATCACCGCTCTCCACATATAGGTGATATATTACATCAGTGACATCACCGCTCTCCACATATAGGTGATATATTACATCAGTGACATCACCGCTCTCCACATATAATGATATATTACATCAGTGACATCACCGCTCTCCACATATAATGATATATTACATCAGTGACATCACCGCTCTCCACATATAGGTGATATATTACATCAGTGACATCACCGCTCTCCACATATATGGGATATATTACATCAGTGACATCACCGCTCTCCACATATAATGATATATTACATCAGTGACATCACAGCTCTCCACATATAGGTGATATATTCCTACATCACTGCTCTGCTCCCTGTTTGCCTTGCTCCACCATACAGTGGATGATATTCCATGTATAGCAATGCTCTGTTAGGGAGGCCTCCAAGCTGGAGATTCTGCATCATTCCCGACTTATGATCTAATGTCCTGTATAACGATGCACAGCGATGGTCTGCACTGAGGTATAACCCTGTATAATCATGTATGTTCAGGCCAGAACAGCTGGACGCAGGCGGAGGAGGCCATGTGCAGGAGGTAAGTAGACCTGTGTCTCCACCACACAATTATAGGACGTTACAGGAGGTTATGATGCTGCAGGAGGAGACATCAGACATGTGCCTGACACACTGTCTAGAGGGCGGGGCCCCGGGACACGTGACATGCGCGGGCGGCCGGGTCGGTCTGCACACAGTATATATATATATATATATCTATATGTACAGGGGATGAGGCACCTGCTCCGCCGCTATCTGCTTGGCCGCCGCTGACGCCATCTTCCTTCTCTTCTAGCTGAGACTGAGCCGTTGCTCCGCACACCGGAAGCTCTGACAGTCACGTGACTTCCGGTCGCGCTCGCGCAGTCATATTGAGTGAGGGAAAGAGGCGGATGTGGGGCGGGGGGCGGCCGCTGGGGCGCGCAGTCAGCGTCACCGCGGGGTTCTGGTGAGTGACGTCATGTCTTTTCCTTATATATGCGTCTGTGACCCAGAAAGAGGCGGGGTCTGTTTACTCCTTATACAGTATATAGTTTCAAGTCTGTGATGGACCATTAGTCTCAGTGTGGAATGGAGGACTTGCTGGGACTTGTAGTGCGCCAGAAGCTATGTCTTTGTCAGTCGTAATGGACTGAGTGCATAAGCAGGGGCGGGGCCTATAGGCAGGGGCGGAGCTGTAGACAGTTGTCACAATTCTCCGGCATGGGATGTCACATCATCTATTATTAGTGCCCAGCGCTGTACAGGAGGAGCTGTGCTTCTGTGACCGTCTGAAACCGAGCCGTCCCTCTAAGTCCCCCCTCAGTGTAACAAGGACTGTGTCAGTGACATCCCTCTAAGTCCCCCCTCAGTGTAACAAGGACTGTCAGTGACATCCCTCTAAGTCCCCCTCAGTGTAACAAGGACTGTGTCAGTGACATCCCTCTAAGTCACCCCTCAGTGTAACAAGGACTGTGTCAGTGACATCCCTCTAAGTCCCCCTCAGTGTGACAAGGACTCTGTCAGTGACATCCCTCTAAGTCACCCCTCAGTGTAACAAGGACTGTGTCACTGACATCCCTCTAAGTCCCCCCTCAGTGTAACAAGGACTGTGTCAGTGACATCCCTCTAAGTCACCCCTCAGTGTAACAAGGACTGTGTCACTGACATCCCTCTAAGTCCCCCCTCAGTGTAACAAGGACTGTGTCAGTGACATCCCTCTAAGTCCCCCCTCAGTGTAACAAGGACTGTGTCAGTGACATCCCTCTAAGTCCCCCTCAGTGTAACAAGGACTGTGTCAGTGACATCCCTCTAAGTCCCCCTCAGTGTAACAAGGACTGTGTCAGTGACATCCCTCTAAGTCCCCCCTCAGTGTAACAAGGACTGTGTCACTGACATCCCTCTAAGTCCCCCTCAGTGTAACAAGGACTGTGTCAGTGACATCCCTCTAAGTCCCCCCTCAGTGTAACAAGGACTGTGTCAGTGACATCCCTCTAAGTCCCCCCTCAGTGTAACAAGGACTGTGTCAGTGACATCCCTCTAAGTCCCCCTCAGTGTAACAAGGACTGTGTCAGTGACATCCCTCTAAGTCCCCCTCAGTGTAACAAGGACTGTGTCACTGACATCCCTCTAAGTCCCCCTCAGTGTAACAAGGACTGTGTCACTGACATCCCTCTAAGTCCCCCCTCAGTGTAACAAGGACTGTGTCAGTGACATCCCTCTAAGTCCCCCCTCAGTGTAACAAGGACTGTGTCAGCAACATCCCTCTAAGTCCCCCTCAGTGTAACAAGGACTGTGTCACTGACATCCCTCTAAGTCCCCCTCAGTGTAACAAGGACTGTGTCACTGACATCCCTCTAAGTCCCCCTCAGTGTAACAAGGACTGTGTCAGTGACATCCCTCTAAGTCCCCCTCAGTGTAACAAGGACTGTCAGCGACATCCCTCTAAGTCCCCCTCAGTGTAACAAGGACTGTCAGTGACATCCCTCTAAGTCCCCCTCAGTGTGACAAGGACTGTCAGCGACATCCCTCTAAGTCCCCCCTCAGTGTAACAAGGACTGTGTCAGTGACATCCCTCTAAGTCCCCCTCAGTGTAACAAGGACTGTGTCAGTGACATCCCTCTAAGTCCCCCCTCAGTGTAACAAGGACTGTGTCAGTGACATCCCTCTAAGTCCCCCTCAGTGTAACAAGGACTGTGTCAGCGACATCCCTCTAAGTCCCCCCTCAGTGTAACAAGGACTGTCAGTGACATCCCTCTAAGTCCCCCCTCAGTGTAACAAGGACTGTGTCAGTGACATCCCTCTAAGTCCCCCCTCAGTGTAACAAGGACTGTGTCAGTGACATCCCTCTAAGTCCCCCCTCAGTGTAACAAGGACTGTGTCACTGACATCCCTCTAAGTCCCCCTCAGTGTAACAAGGACTGTCAGTGACATCCCTCTAAGTCCCCCTCAGTGTAACAAGGACTGTGTCAGTGACATCCCTCTAAGTCCCCCCTCAGTGTAACAAGGACTGTGTCAGTGACATCCCTCTAAGTCCCCCTCAGTGTAACAAGGACTGTCAGTGACGTCCCTCTAAGTCCCCCCTCAGTGTAACAAGGACTGTCAGTGACATCCCTCTAAGTCCCCCTCAGTGTAACAAGGACTGTCAGTGACATCCCTCTAAGTCCCCCCTCAGTGTAACAAGGACTGTGTCACTGACATCCCTCTAAGTCCCCCTCAGTGTAACAAGGACTGTGTCACTGACATCCCTCTAAGTCCCCCTCAGTGTAACAAGGACTGTCAGCGACATCCCTCTAAGTCCCCCTCAGTGTAACAAGGACTGTGTCAGTGACATCCCTCTAAGTCCCCCCTCAGTGTAACAAGGACTGTGTCAGTGACATCCCTCTAAGTCCCCCCTCAGTGTAACAAGGACTGTGTCAGTGACATCCCTCTAAGTCCCCCTCAGTGTAACAAGGACTGTCAGTGACATCCCTCTAGGTCCCCCTCAGTGTAACAAGGACTGTCAGTGACATCCCTCTAAGTCCCCCCTCAGTGTAACAAGGACTGTGTCAGTGACATCCCTCTAAGTCCCCCTCAGTGTAACAAGGACTCTGTCAGTGACATCCCTCTAAGTCGCCCCTCAGTGTAACAAGGACTATGTCAGTGACATCCCTCTAAGTCCCCCCTCAGTGTAACAAGGACTGTCAGTGACATCCCTCTAAGTCCCCCCTCAGTGTAACAAGGACTGTCAGTGACATCCCTCTAAGTCCCCCTCAGTGTAACAAGGACTGTGTCAGTGACATCCTTCTAAGTCCCCCCTCAGTGTAACAAGGACTGTGTCAGTGACATCCCTCTAAGTCCCCCCTCAGTGTAACAAGGACTGTCAGTGACATCCCTCTAAGTCCCCCTCAGTGTAACAAGGACTGTGTCAGTGACATCCCTCTAAGTCCCCCTCAGTGTAACAAGGACTGTCAGTGACATCCCTCTAAGTCCCCCTCAGTGTAACAAGGACTGTCAGTGACATCCCTCTAAGTCCCCCTCAGTGTAACAAGGACTGTGTCAGTGACATCCCTCTAAGTCCCCCCTCAGTGTAACAAGGACTGTGTCAGCGACATCCCTCTAAGTCCCCCTCAGTGTAACAAGGACTGTGTCAGTGACATCCCTCTAAGTCCCCCCTCAGTGTAACAAGGACTGTCAGCGACATCCCTCTAAGTCCCCCTCAGTGTAACAAGGACTGTGTCAGTGACATCCCTCTAAGTCCCCCCTCAGTGTAACAAGGACTGTCAGCGACATCCCTCTAAGTCCCCCTCAGTGTAACAAGGACTGTCAGTGACATCCCTCTAAGTCCCCCCTCAGTGTAACAAGGACTGTCAGTGACATCCCTCTAGGTCCCCCTCAGTGTAACAAGGACTGTCAGTGACATCCCTCTAAGTCCCCCCTCAGTGTAACAAGGACTGTCAGTGACATCCCTCTAAGTCCCCCCTCAGTGTAACAAGGACTGTCAGCGACATCCCTCTAAGTCCCCCTCAGTGTAACAAGGACTGTGTCAGTGACATCCCTCTAAGTCCCCCCTCAGTGTAACAAGGACTGTCAGCGACATCCCTCTAAGTCCCCCCTCAGTGTAACAAGGACTGTCAGTGACATCCCTCTAAGTCCCCCTCAGTGTAACAAGGACTGTCAGTGACATCCCTCTAAGTCCCCCTCAGTGTAACAAGGACTGTCAGTGACATCCCTCTAAGTCCCCCTCAGTGTAACAAGGACTGTGTCAGTGACATCCCTCTAAGTCCCCCTCAGTGTAACAAGGACTGTGTCAGTGACATCCCTCTAAGTCCCCCCTCAGTGTAACAAGGACTGTCAGTGACATCCCTCTAAGTCCCCCTCAGTGTAACAAGGACTGTGTCAGTGACATCCCTCTAAGTCCCCCCTCAGTGTAACAAGGACTGTCAGCGACATCCCTCTAAGTCCCCCCTCAGTGTAACAAGGACTGTCAGCGACATCCCTCTAAGTCCCCCTCAGTGTAACAAGGACTGTCAGCGACATCCCTCTAAGTCCCCCTCAGTGTAACAAGGACTGTGTCAGTGACATCCCTCTAAGTCCCCCCTCAGTGTAACAAGGACTGTGTCAGTGACATCCTTCTAAGTCCCCCCTCAGTGTAACAAGGACTGTGTCAGTGACATCCCTCTAAGTCCCCCTCAGTGTAACAAGGACTGTGTCAGTGACATCCCTCTAAGTCCCCCTCAGTGTAACAAGGACTGTGTCAGTGACATCCCTCTAAGTCCCCCTCAGTGTAACAAGGACTGTGTCAGTGACATCCCTCTAAGTCCCCCTCAGTGTAACAAGGACTGTGTCACTGACATCCCTCTAAGTCCCCCTCAGTGTAACAAGGACTGTGTCAGTGACATCCCTCTAAGTCCCCCCTCAGTGTAACAAGGACTGTGTCAGTGACATCCCTCTAAGTCCCCCCTCAGTGTAACAAGGACTGTGTCAGTGACATCCCTCTAAGTCCCCCTCAGTGTAACAAGGACTCTGTCACTGACATCCCTCTAAGTCCCCCCTCAGTGTAACAAGGACTGTGTCAGCGACATCCCTCTAAGTCCCCCTCAGTGTAACAAGGACTGTCAGTGACATCCCTCTAAGTCCCCCCTCAGTGTAACAAGGACTGTGTCAGTGACATCCCTCTAAGTCCCCCCTCAGTGGAACAAGGACTGTCAGCGACATCCCTCTAAGTCCCCCTTAGTGTAACAAGGACCCTGTCACTGACATCCCTCTAAGTCCCCCCTTAGTGTAACAAGGACTGTCAGTGACATCCCTCTAAGTCCCCCTCAGTGTAACAAGGACTGTGTCAGTGACATCCCTCTAAGTCCCCCTCAGTGTAACAAGGACTGTCAGTGACATCCCTCTAAGTCCCCCTCAGTGTAACAAGGACTGTCAGTGACATCCCTCTAAGTCCCCCCTCAGTGTAACAAGGACTGTCAGTGACATCCCTCTAAGTCCCCCCTCAGTGTAACAAGGACTGTCAGTGACATCCCTCTAAGTCCCCCTCAGTGTAACAAGGACTGTGTCAGTGACATCCCTCTAAGTCCCCCCTCAGTGTAACAAGGACTGTCACTGACATCCCTCTAAGTCCCCCTCAGTGTAACAAGGACTGTGTCAGTGACATCCCTCTAAGTCCCCCTCAGTGTAACAAGGACTGTGTCAGTGACATCCCTCTAAGTCCCCCTCAGTGTAACAAGGACCCTGTCACTGACATCCCTCTAAGTCCCCCTCAGTGTAACAAGGACTGTGTCAGTGACATCCCTCTAAGTCCCCCCTCAGTGTAACAAGGACTGTCAGTGACATCCCTCTAAGTCCCCCTCAGTGTAACAAGGACTGTCAGTGACATCCCTCTAAGTCCCCCCCTCAGTGTAACAAGGACTGTCAGTGACATCCCTCTAAGTCCCCCCTCAGTGTAACAAGGACTGTGTCAGTGACATCCCTCTAAGTCCCCCCTCAGTGTAACAAGGACTGTGTCAGTGACATCCCTCTAAGTCCCCCTCAGTGTAACAAGGACTGTGTCAGTGACATCCCTCTAAGTCCCCCCTCAGTGTAACAAGGACTGTGTCAGTGACATCCCTCTAAGTCCCCCTCAGTGTAACAAGGACTGTGTCAGTGACATCCCTCTAAGTCCCCCTCAGTGTAACAAGGACTGGTCAGTGACATCCCTCTAAGTCCCCCTCAGTGTAACAAGGACTGTCAGTGACATCCCTCTAAGTCCCCCTCAGTGTAACAAGGACTGTCAGTGACATCCCTCTAAGTCCCCCTCAGTGTAACAAGGACTGTGTCAGTGACATCCCTCTAAGTCCCCCTCAGTGTAACAAGGACTGTGTCAGTGACATCCCTCTAAGTCCCCCCTCAGTGTAACAAGGACTGTGTCAGTGACATCCCTCTAAGTCCCCCCTCAGTGTAACAAGGACTGTGTCAGTGACATCCCTCTAAGTCCCCCCTTAGTGTAACAAGGACTGTCAGTGACATCCCTCTAAGTCCCCCTCAGTGTAACAAGGACTGTGTCAGTGACATCCCTCTAAGTCCCCCTCAGTGTAACAAGGACTGTCACTGACATCCCTCTAAGTCCCCCCTCAGTGTAACAAGGACTGTGTCAGTGACATTCCTCTAAGTCCCCCTCAGTGTAACAAGGACTGTCAGTGACATCCTCTAAGTCCCCCTCAGTGTAACAAGGACTGTCAGTGACATCCCTCTAAGTCCCCCCTCAGTGTAACAAGGACTGTGTCAGTGACATCCCTCTAAGTCCCCCTCAGTGTAACAAGGACTGTGTCAGTGACATCCCTCTAAGTCCCCCTCAGTGTAACAAGGACTGTCAGTGACATCCCTCTAAGTCCCCCCTCAGTGTAACAAGGACTGTGTCACTGACATCCCTCTAAGTCCCCCCTCAGTGTAACAAGGACTGTGTCAGTGACATCCCTCTAAGTCCCCCCTCAGTGTAACAAGGACTGTGTCAGTGACATCCCTCTAAGTCCCCCCTCAGTGTAACAAGGACTGTCAGTGACATCCCTCTAAGTCCCCCTCAGTGTAACAAGGACTGTCAGTGACATCCCTCTAAGTCCCCCCTCAGTGTAACAAGGACTGTGTCAGTGACATCCCTCTAAGTCCCCCCTCAGTGTAACAAGGACTGTGTCAGTGACATCCCTCTAAGTCCCCCTCAGTGTAACAGGACTGTCAGTGACATCCCTCTAAGTCCCCCCTCAGTGTAACAAGGACTGTGTCAGTGACATCCCTCTAAGTCCCCCTCAGTGTAACAAGGACTGTGTCACTGACATCCCTCTAAGTCCCCCCTCAGTGTAACAAGGACCGTGTCAGTGACATCCCTCTAAGTCCCCCCTCAGTGTAACAAGGACTGTGTCAGTGACATCCCTCTAAGTCCCCCCTCAGTGTAACAAGGACTGTGTCAGTGACATCCCTCTAAGTCCCCCCTCAGTGTAACAAGGACTGTCAGTGACATCCCTCTAAGTCCCCCCTCAGTGTAACAAGGACTGTGTCAGTGACATCCCTCTAAGTCCCCCCTCAGTGTAACAAGGACTGTCAGTGACATCCCTCTAAGTCCCCCTCAGTGTAACAAGGACTGTCAGTGACATCCCTCTAAGTCCCCCCTCAGTGTAACAAGGACTGTGTCAGTGACATCCCTCTAAGTCCCCCTCAGTGTAACAAGGACTGTGTCACTGACATCCCTCTAAGTCCCCCCTCAGTGTAACAAGGACTGTGTCACTGACATCCCTCTAAGTCCCCCCTCAGTGTAACAAGGACTGTGTCAGTGACATCCCTCTAAGTCCCCCCTCAGTGTAACAAGGACTGTGTCAGTGACATCCCTCTAAGTCCCCCCTCAGTGTAACAAGGACTGTGTCAGTGACATCCCTCTAAGTCCCCCCTCAGTGTAACAAGGACTGTGTCAGTGACATCCCTCTAAGTCCCCCTCAGTGTAACAAGGACTGTGTCAGTGACATCCCTCTAAGTCCCCCTCAGTGTAACAAGGACTGTGTCAGTGACATCCCTCTAAGTCCCCCCTCAGTGTAACAAGAACCCTGTCAGTGACATCCCTCTAAGTCCTCCTCAGTGTAACAAGGACTGTCAGTGACATCCCTCTAAGTCCTCCTCAGTGTAACAAGGACTGTCAGTGACATCCCTCTAAGTCCCCCCTCAGTGTAACAAGGACTGTGTCAGTGACATCCCTCTAAGTCCCCCCTCAGTGTAACAAGGGCTGTGTCAGTGACATCCCTCTAAGTCCCCCCTCAGTGTAACAAGGACTGTCACTGACATCCCTCTAAGTCCCCCCTCAGTGTAACAAGGACTGTGTCAGTGACATCCCTCTAAGTCCCCCTCAGTGTAAAAAGGACTGTCAGTGACATCCCTCTAAGTCCCCCCTCAGTGTAACAAGGACTGTGTCAGTGACATCCCTCTAAGTCCCCCCTCAGTGTAACAAGGACTGTGTCAGTGACATCCCTCTAAGTCCCCCCTCAGTGTAACAAGGACTGTGTCAGCGACATCCCTCTAAGTCCCCCCTCAGTGTAACAAGGACTGTCAGTGACATCCCTCTAAGTCCCCCTCAGTGTAACAAGGACTGTCAGTGACATCCCTCTAAGTCCCCCCTCAGTGTAACAAGGACTGTGTCACTGACATCCCTCTAAGTCCCCCCTCAGTGTAACAAGGACTGTGTCAGTGACATCCCTCTAAGTCCCCCCTCAGTGTAACAAGGACTGTCAGTGACATCCCTCTAAGTCCCCCTCAGTGTAACAAGGACTGTGTCAGTGACATCCCTCTAAGTCCCCCCCTCAGTGTAACAAGGACTGTCAGTGACATCCCTCTAAGTCCCCCTCAGTGTAACAAGGACTGTGTCAGTGACATCCCTCTAAGTCCCCCTCAGTGTAACAAGGACTGTGTCAGTGACATCCCTCTAAGTCCCCCCTCAGTGTAACAAGGACTGTGTCAGTGACATCCCTCTAAGTCCCCCCTCAGTGTAACAAGGACTGTGTCAGTGACATCCCTCTAAGTCCCCCTCAGTGTAACAAGGACTGTGTCAGTGACATCCCTCTAAGTCCCCCCTCAGTGTAACAAGGACTGTGTCAGTGACATCCCTCTAAGTCCCCCCTCAGTGTAACAAGGACTGTGTCAGTGACATCCCTCTAAGTCCCCCCTCAGTGTAACAAGGACTGTGTCAGTGACATCCCTCTAAGTCCCCCCTCAGTGTAAACAAGGACCCTGTCAGTGACATCCCTCTAAGTCCCCCTCAGTGTAACAAGGACTGTGTCACTGACATCCCTCTAAGTCCCCCCTCAGTGTAACAAGGACTGTGTCAGTGACATCCCTCTAAGTCCCCCCTCAGTGTAACAAGGACTGTGTCAGTGACATCCCTCTAAGTCCCCCCTCAGTGTAACAAGGACTGTCAGTGACATCCCTCTAAGTCCCCCCTCAGTGTAACAAGGACTGTGTCAGTGACATCCCTCTAAGTCCCCCCTCAGTGTAACAAGGACTGTCAGTGACATCCCTCTAAGTCCCCCCTCAGTGTAACAAGGACTGTGTCAGTGACATCCCTCTAAGTCCCCCTCAGTGTAACAAGGACTGTCAGTGACATCCCTCTAAGTCCCCCCTCAGTGTAACAAGGACTGTGTCAGTGACATCCCTCTAAGTCCCCCTCAGTGTAACAAGGACTGTGTCACTGACATCCCTCTAAGTCCCCCCTCAGTGTAACAAGGACCGTGTCAGTGACATCCCTCTAAGTCCCCCCTCAGTGTAACAAGGACTGTGTCAGTGACATCCCTCTAAGTCCCCCCTCAGTGTAACAAGGACTGTGTCAGTGACATCCCTCTAAGTCCCCCCTCAGTGTAACAAGGACTGTCAGTGACATCCCTCTAAGTCCCCCCTCAGTGTAACAAGGACTGTGTCAGTGACATCCCTCTAAGTCCCCCCTCAGTGTAACAAGGACTGTCAGTGACATCCCTCTAAGTCCCCCTCAGTGTAACAAGGACTGTCAGTGACATCCCTCTAAGTCCCCCTCAGTGTAACAAGGACTGTGTCAGTGACATCCCTCTAAGTCCCCCTCAGTGTAACAAGGACTGTGTCACTGACATCCCTCTAAGTCCCCCTCAGTGTAACAAGGACTGTGTCACTGACATCCCTCTAAGTCCCCCCTCAGTGTAACAAGGACTGTGTCAGTGACATCCCTCTAAGTCCCCCCTCAGTGTAACAAGGACTGTGTCAGTGACATCCCTCTAAGTCCCCCCTCAGTGTAACAAGGACTGTGTCAGTGACATCCCTCTAAGTCCCCCCTCAGTGTAACAAGGACTGTGTCAGTGACATCCCTCTAAGTCCCCCTCAGTGTAACAAGGACTGTGTCAGTGACATCCCTCTAAGTCCCCCTCAGTGTAACAAGGACTGTGTCAGTGACATCCCTCTAAGTCCCCCCTCAGTGTAACAAGGACTGTGTCAGTGACATCCCTCTAAGTCCCCCCTCAGTGTAACAAGGACTGTGTCAGTGACATCCCTCTAAGTCCCCCCCTCAGTGTAAACAAGGACCCTGTCAGTGACATCCCTCTAAGTCCCCCCTCAGTGTAACAAGGACTGTGTCAGTGACATCCCTCTAAGTCCCCCCTCAGTGTAACAAGGACTGTGTCAGTGACATACCTCTAAGTCCCCCCTCAGTGTAACAAGGACTGTGTCAGTGACATCCCTCTAAGTCCCCCCTCAGTGTAACAAGGACTGTGTCAGTGACATCCCTCTAAGTCCCCCTCAGTGTAACAAGGACTGTGTCAGTGACATCCCTCTAAGTCCCCCCTCAGTGTAACAAGGACTGTGTCAGTGACATCCCTCTAAGTCCCCCTCAGTGTAAAAAGGACTGTCAGTGACATCCCTCTAAGTCCCCCCTCAGTGTAACAAGGACTGTGTCAGTGACATCCCTCTAAGTCCCCCCTCAGTGTAACAAGGACTGTGTCAGTGACATCCCTCTAAGTCCCCCCTCAGTGTAACAAGGACTGTCAGTGACATCCCTCTAAGTCCCCCTCAGTGTAACAAGGACTGTCAGTGACATCCCTCTAAGTCCCCCCTCAGTGTAACAAGGACTGTGTCAGTGACATCCCTCTAAGTCCCCCTCAGTGTAACAAGGACTCTGTCAGCGACATCCCTCTAAGTCCCCCTCAGTGTAACAAGGACTGTGTCAGTGACATCCCTCTAAGTCCCCCCTCAGTGTAACAAGGACTGTGTCAGCAACATCCCTCTAAGTCCCCCCTCAGTGTAACAAGGACTGTGTCAGTGACATCCCTCTAAGTCCCCCTCAGTGTAACAAGGACTGTCAGTGACATCCCTCTAAGTCCCCCCTCAGTGTAACAAGGACTGTGTCAGTGACATCCCTCTAAGTCCCCCCTCAGTGTAACAAGGACTGTGTCAGTGACATCCCTCTAAGTCCCCCTCAGTGTAACAAGGACTGTGTCAGTGACATCCCTCTAAGTCCCCCCTCAGTGTAAACAAGGACCCTGTCAGTGACATCCCTCTAAGTCCCCCCTCAGTGTAACAAGGACTGTGTCAGTGACATCCCTCTAAGTCCCCCCTCAGTGTAACAAGGACTGTGTCAGTGACATCCCTCTAAGTCCCCCTCAGTGTAACAAGGACTGTGTCAGTGACATCCCTCTAAGTCCCCCCTCAGTGTAACAAGGACTGTGTCAGTGACATCCCTCTAAGTCCCCCCTCAGTGTAACAAGGACTGTCAGTGACATCCCTCTAAGTCCCCCTCAGTGTAACAAGGACTGTGTCACTGACATCCCTCTAAGTCCCCCCTCAGTGTAACAAGGACTATGTCAGTGACATCCCTCTAAGTCCCCCTCAGTGTAACAAGGACTGTCAGTGACATCCCTCTAAGTCCCCCTCAGTGTAACAAGGACTGTCAGTGACATCCCTCTAAGTCCCCCCTCAGTGTAACAAGGACTGTGTCAGTGACATCCCTCTAAGTCCCTCTCAGTGTAACAAGGACTGTGTCAGTGACATCCCTCTAAGTCCCCCCTCAGTGTAACAAGGACTGTGTCAGTGACATCCCTCTAAGTCCCCCTCAGTGTAACAAGGACTGTGTCAGTGACATCCCTCTAAGTCCCCCCTCAGTGTAACAAGGACTGTGTCAGTGACATCCCTCTAAGTCCCCCTCAGTGTAACAAGGACTGTGTCAGTGACATCCCTCTAAGTCCCCCCTCAGTGTAACAAGGACTGTGTCAGTGACATCCCTCTAAGTCCCCCCTCAGTGTAACAAGGACTCTGTCAGTGACATCCCTCTAAGTCCCCCTCAGTGTAACAAGGACTGTGTCAGTGACATCCCTCTAAGTCCCCCCTCAGTGTAACAAGGACTGTCAGTGACATCCCTCTAAGTCCCCCCTCAGTCTAACAAGGACTGTGTCAGTGACATCCCTCTAAGTCCCCCCCTCAGTCTAACAAGGACTGTGTCAGTGACATCCCTCTAAGTCCCCCCTCAGTGTAACAAGGACTGTGTCAGTGACATCCCTCTAAGTCCCCCCTCAGTGTAACAAGGACTGTGTCAGTGACATCCCTCTAAGTCCCCCTCAGTGTAACAAGGACTGTCAGTGACATCCCTCTAAGTCCCCCCCTCAGTCTAACAAGGACTGTGTCAGTGACATCCCTCTAAGTCCCCCCTCAGTCTAACAAGGACTGTGTCAGTGACATCCCTCTAAGTCCCCCTCAGTGTAACAAGGACGGTGTCAGTGACATCCCTCTAAGTCCCCCTCAGTGTAACAAGGACTGTCAGTGACATCCCTCTAAGTCCCCCTCAGTGTAACAAGGACTGTGTCAGTGACATCCCTCTAAGTCCCCCCTCAGTGTAACAAGGACTGTGTCAGTGACATCCCTCTAAGTCCCCCTCAGTGTAACAAGGACTGTCAGTGACATCCCTCTAAGTCCCCCCTCAGTGTAACAAGGACTGTGTCAGTGACATCCCTCTAAGTCCCCCTCAGTGTAACAAGGACTGTGTCAGTGACATCCCTCTAAGTCCCCCCTCAGTGTAACAAGGACTGTGTCAGTGACATCCCTCTAAGTCCCCCTCAGTGTAACAAGGACTGTGTCAGTGACATCCCTCTAAGTCCCCCTCAGTGTAACAAGGACTGTGTCAGTGACCCTCCTGGTATCTGCGCAGGTTCCAGAAGATGTCGTCCTCGGCAGAAGCCCCGAAGCCGCTTATCGCCGTCTGTCAGATGACGTCCACCTCGGATAAAGAGAAGAATTTCTCCACGTGCTCACGGCTCGTCCAGGAGGCCGCCGCGCGCCGCGCCTGCGTGGTCTTCCTCCCCGAGGCGTTTGATTATATCGGCAGCAGCACAGAGGAGACCCTCAGCCTAGCGGAGACCCTACAGGGGGACCTCATACAGCGCTATAGTGGCCTGGCCAGGTGAGAACCCTGATTTACGGAGGCCGGGCATCTCACTGTTTAGTGTTGGCTACTCCAGTCACATTCAAAGCTGCATTCACAATCCATATTCTCCAGTCATGTCTAAAGCTGCATTCACAATCCATATACTCCTATGTCCACATCTGCATTCACAAGTCATATACTCCAGTCATGTCCAAAGCTGCATTCACAATCCATATACTCCAGTCATGTCTAAAGCTGCATACAGTTCATATACTTCAGTCATGTCTAAAGCTGCATTCACAAGTCATATACTCCAGTCATGTCTAAAGCTGCATTCACAATCCATGTTCTCCAGTCATGTCTAAAGCTGCATTCACAATCCATATACTCCTATGTCCACATCTGCATTCACAAGTCATATACTCCAGTCATGTCCAAAGCTGCATTCACAATCCATATACTCCAGTCATGTCTAAAGCTGCATACAGTTCATATACTTCAGTCATGTCTAAAGCTGCATTCACAAGTCATATACTCCAGTCATGTCTAAAGCTGCATTCACAGTTCCATTGTGGGCTGTCTTTCTACAGGGATTGCGGCGTCTGGCTTTCTCTCGGAGGATTTCATGAGAAGGGATCCGACTGGGACAAGGATCGGAGGATCTCCAACTCCCACGTCATCCTGGACGCTGCAGGTAGAAACTCTACTGCCGGATACTGAGATCTACTCTCATCACATCCAGAGCCGCACTGCACTGTGGTTGTACGATGCGTGCAGCTTTGGATGTGTGTGGAGGAATGCTCAGTATATCCTGTGCCTTTGTGTTTTGGGGCAGGACACGTCATATCCGTCTATCGTAAATCCCACCTGTTTGATGTGGAGCTGCAGAGTGGCATCACCCTGAGGGAGAGCGCATTCACCGTCCCCGGAGCTGAAATCGTACCACCTGTCAGCACCCCGGGGGGGAAGGTAAAGAGAGGACAATGGCAGGCCTAAACTCCGAGCAACACAGTCACTACTGCTGCACCGGGGGGGATCTCCCCGAATGGCGTCCCTCCAAGCCAAACCTCACAGGGACACAATACTGGTCACAGCTGAAGGGTTGTTACAGTTACATGCCGTCTAAACTCTGTCAGGCTGATCTCACAGGGTATTGTAACAAACCCTCAGCTGGGAGAAGTATTAGGTGTAACCATTCACTGGCAGCAAGCAGAGGCGTTGAAAAATAAAGATAATCAAAGGTTACATAGGAGTGCTTCTTGGATTCTTCTGTAGGTTGGTCTCGCGGTTTGCTACGATCTGCGGTTTCCAGAGATGTCTTTGGCGTTATCCAGGGAAGGAGCGGAAATTCTTACGTACCCCTCGGCCTTTACCGTTACCACTGGACTGGCGCACTGGGAGGTCAGTCTGATCAGGAATGCTTCAGTGCTTAGATACAGTGTGATACTCATCCCATCCTCTACCCCGCAGGTGTTACTGCGAGCCCGCGCCATAGAAAACCAATGCTACGTGGTGGCAGCGGCACAGACTGGTGCTCACAACCAACGCAGAACGTCCTTTGGCCATGCCATGGTTGTAGATCCGTGGGGGGCGGTCATAGCGCAGTGCACAGAGGGGACGGGAACGTGCTATGCGGAGATCGACCTGCTGTATCTGCAGCAGGTGCGGAGGGAGATGCCGGTACGGAGTCACCGCCGCCCTGACCTATACAGCTCCATCACCCAGAAGACACCAGCTGAATAATACACCAGTATAATAATGGACACCGAGCACGTTATGATTGGCGACCGTAATCTGTGCACAGGATGAATGGAGACGAAATAAATGGATTTCTTGATTTCAAATTGGACTTAAATTTCTGTAGGGGATGGTACAAAGGGATCTCCTACACCTGAGCTTATCGCACCCCTAGAGCTGGCTGTGATTTGTATAACCTCTATCATACTGCCCCTATGTACCAGAATTAGGGATGAAACATTTGAAGTCGATTCGCATAATACTTAGTTTGAATACTGTACGGAGTATTAGAATGTATTGGCTCCTATGAGCCCAAGATATTACTTCACGAAGTCTCATAAATCAATTTCTACTGTAAAAAAACATTTCCTGAACAAGAGTTCAGTTCCAAGGTACCACGTATATAACACTGCTCCTATATACAAGAATATAACCACTATAATACTGCCCCTATATACAAGAATATAACCACTATAACACTGCTCCTATATACAAGAATATAACCACTATAATACTGCCTCCTATGTACAAGAATATAACTACTATAATACTGCTCCTATATACAAGAATATAACCACTATAATACTGCTCCTATATACAAGAATATAACCACTATAATACTGCCTCCTATGTACAGGAATATAACTACTATAATACTGCCTCCTATGTACAAGAATATAACTACTATAATACCGCTCCTATATACAAGAATATAACCACTATAATACTGCTCCTATATACAAGAATATAACCACTATAATACTGCTCCTATATACAAGAATATAACCACTATAATACTGCTCCTATATACAAGAATATAACTACTATAATACTGCTCCTATATACAAGAATATAACCACTATAATACTGCTCCTATATACAAGAATATAACTACTATAATACTGCTCCTATATACAAGAATATAACCACTATAATACTGCTCCTATATACAAGAATATAACCACTATAATACTGCTCCTATATACAAGAATATAACTGCTATAATACTGCCTCCTATGTACAGGAATATAACTACTATAATACTGCTCCTATGTACAAGAATATAACTACTATAATACTGCTCCTATGTACAAGAATATAACTACTATAATACTGCTCCTATGTACAAGGATATAACTACTATAATACTGCCTCCTATGTACAGGAATATAACTACTATAATACTGCTCCTATGTACAAGAATATAACTACTATAATACTGCTCCTATATACAAGAATATAACCACTATAATACTGCCTCCTATGTACAGGAATATAACTACTATAATACTGCCTCCTATGTACAAGAATATAACTACTATAATACCGCTCCTATATACAAGAATATAACCACTATAATACTGCTCCTATATACAAGAATATAACCACTATAATACTGCTCCTATATACAAGAATATAACCACTATAATACTGCTCCTATATACAAGAATATAACCACTATAATACTGCTCCTATGTACAGGAATATAACTGCTATAATACTGCTCCTATGTACAAGAATATAACTACTATAATACTGCCCCCTATGTACAAGAATATAACTACTATAATACTGCTCCTATGTACAAGAATATAACTACTATAATACTGCTCCTATGTACAAGAATAGAACTGCTATAATACTGCCTCCTATGTACAAGAATATAACTACTATAATACTGCCTCCTATGTACAAGAATATAACTGCTATAATACTGCTCCTATGTACAGGAATATAACTACTATAATACTGCCTCCTATGTACAAGAATATAACTACTATAATACTGCTCCTATGTACAAGAATATAACTACTATAATACTGCTCCTATGTACAAGAATATAACTACTATAATACTGCTCCTATGTACAAGAATATAACTACTATAATACCGCCTCCTATGTACAGGAATATAACTGCTATAATACTGCTCCTATGTACAAGAATATAACTGCTATAATACTGCTCCTATGTACAAGAATATAATTACTATAATACCGCCTCCTATGTACAAGAATATATCTACTATAATACTGCTCCTATGTACAAGAATATAACTACTATAATACTGCTCCTATGTACAAGAATATAACTGCTATAATACTGCCTCCTATGTACAAGAATATAACTGCTATAATACTGCTCCTATGTACAAGAATATAATTACTATAATACCGCTCCTATGTACAAGAATATAACTACTATAATACCGCTCCTATGTACAGGAATATAACTACTATAATACTGCCTCCTATATACAAGAATATAACTGCTATAATACTGCTCCTGTGTACAGGAATATAACTACTATAATACTGCCTCCTATGTACAGGAATATAACTACTATAATACTGCCTCCTATGTACAAGAATATAACTGCTATAATACTGCTGCTATGTACAAGAATATAACTACTATAATACTGCTCCTATGTACAAGAATATAACTACTATAATACTGCTCCTATGTACAAGAATATAAATATTATAATACTGCCTCCTATGTACAAGAATATAACTACTATAATACTGCTCCTATGTACAAGAATATAAATACTATAATACTGCTCCTATGTACAAGAATATAAATACTATAATACTGCCTCCTATGTACAAGAATATAACTACTATAATACTGCTCCTATGTACAAGAATATAACTACTATAATACTGCTCCTATGTACAAGAATATAAATACTATAATACTGCCTCCTATGTACAAGAATATAACTACTATAATACCGCTCCTATGTACAAGAATATAACTACTATAATACTGCTCCTATGTACAAGAATATAACTGCTATAATACTGCTCCTATATACAGGGATATAACTGCTATAATACTGCTCCTACGTACAAGAATATAACTACTATAATACTGCTCCTATGTACAAGGATATAACTACTATAATACTGCTCCTATATACAAGAATATAACTACTATAATACTGCTCCTATGTACAAGAATATAACTACTATAATACTGCTCCTATGTACAAGAATATAACTACTATAATACTGCCCCTATGTACAAGAATATAACTACTATAATACTGCCTCCTATGTACAGGAATATAACTACTATAATACTGCTCCTATGTACAAGAATATATCTACTATAATACTGCTTCTATGTACAAGAATATAACTACTATAATACTGCTCCTATGTACAAGAATATAACTACTATAATACTGCTCCTATGTACAAGAATATAACTACTATAATACTGCTCCTATGTACAAGAATATAACTACTATAATACTGCCTCCTATGTACAGGAATATAACTACTATAATACTGCTCCTATGTACAAGAATATATCTACTATAATACTGCTTCTATGTACAAGAATATAACTACTATAATACTGCTCCTATGTACAAGAATATAACTACTATAATACTGCCTCCTATGTACAGGAATATAACTACTATAATACTGCTTCTATATACAAGAATATAACTACTATAATACTGCTTCTATATACAAGAATATAACTACTATAATACTGCTCCTATGTACAAGAATATAACTACTATAATACTGCCTCCTATGTACAGGAATATAACTACTATAATACTGCTTCTATATACAAGAATATAACTACTATAATACTGCTTCTATATACAAGAATATAACTACTATAATACTGCTCCTATGTACAAGAATATAACTACTATAATACTGCCTCCTATGTACAGGAATATAACTACTATAATACTGCTCCTATGTACAAGAATATATCTACTATAATACTGCTTCTATGTACAAGAATATAACTGCTATAATACTGCCTCCTATGTACAAGAATATAACTACTATAATACTGCCTCCTATGTACAGGAATATAACTACTATAATACTGCTCCTATGTACAAGAATATAACTACTATAATACTGCTCCTATGTACAAGAATATAACTACTATAATAATGCTCCTATGTACAAGAATATAACTACTATAATAATGCTCCTATGTACAAGAATATATCTACTATAATACTGCATCCTATGTACAAGAATATAACTACTATTATACTGCCTCCTATGTACAAGAATATAACTACTATAATACTGCTCCTATGTACAAGAATATAACTACTATAATACCGCTCCTATGTACAAGAATATAACTACTATAATACTGCTCCTATGTACAAGAATATAACTACTATAATACTGCTCCTATGTACAGGAATATAACTACTATAATACTGCCTCCTATGTACAAGAATATAACTACTATAATACTGCCTCCTATGTACAAGAATATAACTACTATAATACTGCTCCTATGTACAAGAATATAACTACTATAATATTGCTCCTATATACAAGAATATAACTACTATAATACTGCTTCCTATGTACAAGAATATAACTACTATAATACTAGCTCCTATGTACAAGACTATAACTACTATAATACTGCCCCTATGTACAAGAATATAACTACTATAATACTGCTCCTATGTACAAGAATATAACTACTATAATACTGCTCCTATGTACAAGAATATAACTACTATAATACTGCTCCTATGTACAAGAATATAACTGGTATAATACTGCTCCTATGTACAAGAATATAACTACTATAATACTGCTCCTATGTACAAGAATATAACTACTATAATACTGCTCCTATGTACAAGAATATAACTACTATAATACTGCTCCTATGTACAGGAATATAACTACTATAATACTGCCTCCTATGTACAAGAATATAACTACTATAATACTGCTCCTATGTACAAGAATATAACTACTATAATACTGCTCCTATGTACAAGAATATAACTACTATAATACTGCTCCTATGTACAAGAATATAACTGGTATAATACTGCTCCTATGTACAAGAATATAACTACTATAATACTGCTCCTATGTACAAGAATATAACTACTATAATACTGCTCCTATGTACAAGAATATAACTACTATAATACTACTCCTATGTACAAGAATATACCTACTATAATACTGCTCCTATGTACAAGAATATAACTGCTATAATACTGCCTCCTATGTACAGGGATATAACTGCTATAATACTGCTCCTACGTACAAGGATATAACTACTATAATACTGCTCCTATATACAAGAATATAACTACTATAATACTGCTCCTATGTACAAGAATATAACTACTATAATACTGCTCCTATTACAAGAATATAACTACTATAATACTGCTCCTATGTACAAGAATATACCTACTATAATACTGCTCCTATGTACAAGAATATAACTACTATAATACTGCCTCCTATGTACAAGAATATAACTACTATAATACTGCCTCCTGTGTACAAGAATATAACTACTATAATACTGCCTCCTATGTACAGGAATATAACTATTATAATACTGCTCCTATGTACAAGAATATAACTACTATAATACCGCTGCTACAGTGGCATGTTTGGGCACCCCTGGTCACAATTATTGGTACTGAGAACAGTTAAGCAAGTTGAAGATAAAATGATCTCCAAAAGGCATAAAGTAAAAGTTGAAAAACATTTTTCAGCATTTTAAGCAATATCAGTGGATTATTTTGGTTTTGCACAATTTTAGAGTGAAAAAAAGGAAAAGAGAACGTTGCAATAGTGTGAGAACCCAAGGAGATTTGAGGGCTCAAATAACTTTTTGACTGAGGTCTCAGACCTTAAAGGGGTTGTCGGGGTTCAGAGCCGAACCCGGACATACCCATAATTTCACCCAGGCAGCCCCCCCTGATGTGGGCATCAGAGCATTTCATGGGCAGGGCAAGGGCTCTTTTATTTACAATAACACACTGCCGGGCGGAGGCTTTAACTGCTCCGATGCTCAAGTCAGAGGGGGGGGGGGGGGGGGGGGGGGGGCATGCCTGGGTGAAAATGGGGATATGTTCGGGTTCAGCTCTAAACCCGGACAACCCCCTCTAGTCGCCTGTTAGGGTTAAAACTTGTTCTAAAGGTGATGAAACTTTCAAAGCTTTATTAATACCCAGACTCCTCAATCCTTGTCCTACAGAACAGCAGCCATAGGTTCTCCTGAATAGCTGAGGCACACAAAGCAGGAGAAGGCGAGAAGATACAAGAGCTGGAAGACCAAGACATCTGCTTATAGGATTGCTAGAAAGGCAAATCAGAAAACCCGCTTGACTGCAAAAGACCTTCAGTAAGATTTAGCAGACTCTGGAGTTGTGGTACATTGTTCTACTGTTCAGCAACACCTGCACACACATGACCTTCATCCTCAGCACAAAATTCTGCAAAAGAACATCTAAACAAGCCTCGTGCATCCTGTGGACTAATGAGGGTAAAATAGAAGTCTCTGGCCACAACGAGCAAAGGTATGTTGGGAGAAAAAAGGGCCCAGAATTTCATGAAAAGACGACCTGTCCAATCATACTTGGGGGTTGTGTTGCAGCCGATGGCACGGGGAACATTTCGCGGGTAAAGGGAAGAAGGGATTCAATGAAATTCCAGCAAATTCTGGAAACAAACAGAACAACAACTGTAAAAAAAACTGAAACTGGGATGGCCTCTACAAATAGATAATGATCTTAAAAGGGGTTCTGCAGTTTTTTTAAACTGATGATCTATCCTCTGGATAGATCATCAGCATCTGATCGGCGGGGGTCCCGGGTAGCTGTTTGAGACGGCAGTAGCGCCGGCAGCCTTCTCGCTGTTTACCGCAGGCCCAGTGACATCACGACTAGTATCATTGGTCTGGGCGGGGCTAAGCTCTGTTCACTTGAATGGAGCTTAGCCCCACCCAGGCCATTGATAATAGTCGTGACATCACTGGGCCTGCAGTAAACAGCGAGAAGGCTGCCGGCGCTACTGCCAACTCCACTGCCTTCTAAAACAGCTGATTGGTAGGGGTCCCGGGAGTCGGACACCCGCAGATGATATATCCAGAGGATAGATCATCAGTTTAAAAAAACTGCAGAACCCCTTTAAACATAACTCAAAATCCACAACTGACGACCTCAAACAGCGCCAGCTGGAGGTTCTACCATGGTCCTCACAGCCCCCCGATCTGCTAAAGGTTCTACCATGGCCCTCACAGTCCCCTGATCTGCTAAAGGTTCTACCATGGCCCTCACAGCCCCCTGCAGGTTCTGCCATGGCCCTCACAGCCCCCTGCAGGTTCTGCCATGGCCCACACAGTCCCCTTAAGGTTCTGCCATGGCCCACACAGTCCCCTGAAGGTTCTGCCATGGCCCACACAGTCCCCTGAAGGTTCTGCCATGGCCCACACAGTCCCCTGAAGGTTCTGCCATGGCCCACACAGTCCCCTTAAGGTTCTACCATGGCCCTCACAGTCCCCTGAAGGTTCTACCATGGCCCTCACAGTCCCCTGAAGGTTCTACCATGGCCCTCACAGTCCCCTGAAGGTTCTACCATGGCCCTCACAGTCCCCTGAAGGTTCTACCATGGCCCACACAGTCCCCTGAAGGTTCTGCCATGGCCCACACAGTCCCCTGAAGGTTCTGCCATGGCCCACACAGTCCCCTGAAGGTTCTGCCATGGCCCACACAGTCCCCTTAAGGTTCTGCCATGGCCCTCACAGTCCCCTGAAGGTTCTACCATGGCCCTCACAGTCCCCTGAAGGTTCTACCATGGCCCTCACAGTCCCCTGAAGGTTCTACCATGGCCCTCACAGTCCCCTGAAGGTTCTACCATGGCCCTCACAGTCCCCTGAAGGTTCTACCATGGCCCTCACAGTCCCCTGAAGGTTCTACCATGGCCCTCACAGTCCCCTGAAGGTTCTACCATGGCCCTCACAGTCCCCTGAAGGTTCTACCGTGGCCCTCACAGTCCCCTGAAGGTTCTACCGTGGCCCTCACAGTCCCCTGAAGGTTCTACCGTGGCCCTCACAGCCCCCTGATCTGCTGAAGGTTCTACCATGGCCCTCACAGTCCCCTGAAGGTTCTACCATGGCCCTCACAGTCCCCTGAAGGTTCTGCCATGGTCCTCACAGTCCCCTGAAGGTTCTGCCATGGTCCTCACAGTCCCCTGAAGGTTATGCCATGGTCCTCACAGTCCCCTGATCTGAACATCATTGAAAATCTGTGGATAGACCTCAAAAGAGCAGAGCATGCAAGACGGCTCAGAATGTCACAGAAGAATGGAGGAAAATTCCTCAAAGGAGCAGAGTAGGGCTGCAGTAAAACGATTATTTTAGAAGTATTCTATTGATTATTTTTACAATTAATCGAGTAATCTAATAAGAAAAAATTAATAGACAGTTTTCTTATATAAAAACTCATCAGACCCCTACACCCTTCGCCCCCCCCAGTGTGATCAGCCCAAGTGCATCAGATCCCCCAGCTCTCCCCCACCCCTTGTGAAATCGTCTCCCCCCCGCTCCTCCTGACACCCAGAGTGCACAGCGTTATTGGTTGCTATGACGCTGTGCACTCCGGGCGCCCGGCCTTAGTCTCACCATCTTACCTTTCCAGCGGGGGGCGCCGCCGACACTCCATCGTTCCCTGCTGCTCTGCGTCTGACGTCACACAGCGCATCAGGTCGCGGCGTGCGTACGTCAGGAGGTCAGTGCGGCGCGGGAACATGGACGCGCTGTGGAGTGTCCGGAGGCCCCCTGCTGGAAAGGCGAGTATTGCGGGAGACCACAGAGCAGGAGTAATAGCAAGCGCTCCATGGTCACGTGACACAAACGAATCCTCGATGCCAAAAATGTGCAGAGGATTTTTTGGTGTCGAATTACTCGACTCCATCAAGTAATCGTTTCAGCCCTCGAGCAAAGTGTGTAAGACGGCCCAGGAATTGTGACCAGGGGGTGCCCAAACTTATGCATGCCACTGTATGTACAAGTATATAACTGACACAATACTGCCTCCTCTGGAGAAAACCAGAACACCGCGATACAGGCTTCAGGATTCCACCATTTGTGATTGTTTATTTGGAGTTTCTGAGCAGAAAAAAATATTTAAAACTCGGTGGGAATTTTTGCCGTTTTTTTCATTTCCGATTTCTTTCATAAATCAAAACAAAAACCATTTTTGCTCGTTTTGAATGATTCCTGTAAGAGAAGGAGCGGTAACACTGACGAGACAGATCACCACAGAGGAGGAACGGCACCATTTCTAGGTAACGTTTATTGTGCGCTCACACGGTACAATCAGATCTTCACTGAGGACGTCCCCGGTGGGATGATCAGGGTCCTGGCTACACTCCAGAGTCACATATGCTGCGAATAATAAGTGCCCACAGTTTCGGGAGGAGGGGGGGGTATTGAAACAAAAATGGCAGCCATTTCTGCGTCCGGTAAACACATGATATAACATTTATAGTCATGACACGGGTGAAGACACAAAGAATGTAAACTGTACCTCATAAAAACAAAAAAATCTGACTTTAGCAATTTTTTTTAAATCCGATCTATATCCCAAAATCGAATTGTGCATGGTCGCCGAAATCTCGCCCCACAGACAACAGATCAGTAACACGTTCCCCCCCCTGGGTGCAGGGAGGACACACAAATACGAGGTGACTATGGTGACTGGGTATTAAGGCCGCGCTTTGCTACAAAATAGGCTGGAAACTTTGCTTTATCTAAATAGAAAAAATAATAAAAAATGGCGAATATCCGGCGGCCACACACGACCTCTCCGCCCCAAAAGGACGAGAACTGTAATTTGTCAAAAAATAAAATAAAAATGTGCACGAAACATACAAACACACGATACGGGTTGACTGAAATTTCAATGCTCCTCAGGGGAGGTGCCACATCAGGTGACCTGAAGGGGGCGGGGCACATTGGATGCCAGTCCACATGTATAGTCCTGCTTTATATATATCTATATATGTACATAAATATATATATTGTTATGATATAGGTGCAGTATTCACAGCGGGATGGGCGCGCACCTCACCGCCACACAGTGTTTACCGCTCCTGGGTTCATAGAGCTCCATTTTTTTTGTCAATTTTTAATCATATATATATATACACACATATATATATATAAAAAAAATTAACTGATTGAGGTTCAGGGGGATCCATGATGATCGGCCGCCATGTTTGCTAAGCGGCGCCAGACGTATCCTCAAAGGGGTTTCCTTGGTGTCACAGGGAACTTTGCACTATTAAATTTCGTAGCAGTTTCTGGCGGCCAATTTCGTAATCTTCCTCGTCCACGTTGACCAGTAGTTTGATGGCCTCGTGGCCAACCGCCTGCTTGAGCGAGTCTGTGATAAAGACGCCTTTCAGCGCTTCCAGCAGCGAGCCGTTGATGTAGTCACGCCAGAAGGCGTCCAGGTAGGTGAGCTCGGAGAACTTGATGTCGCAGATTATAGAGCCAAGGTCCCTAGATTTTAAGATGGTGTTCGCCTGGTTGAAACGTTCAAACTGTCGTTCTAAAGGGTCCTGCTTGTTGGAGAAGACGTTTCCTTGAAGGGCCGTTTCGTGCTGGCAGTACTCTGCTCGTACCCGCAGCCGGATGTCTGGGGGGAGGGAAAAGAGGCGGGGTTAATGGTGGTCACATGGTGCCACATTGCCAATGCATACCCACCACTACGCATCATGTTCCTCAAAGCATTACATGAGAAACAGTGAAGCAGCAGAATTATGAATGCAGCTCTGAAGGAATGACTTACCGCACGTCTGTTTCTCCTTAGGGTCTGGTGTGATGGATTTCCTCCTCTTCCTCTGACTGCTGAGGGGTGGTCGCCCCCTGCCGGGTCTCTTTGTGCAGATCTGGGGCCCGGAGGGGGGGGAGCAGACCATGGGATGCTGCGGCATCGCTGGGGGAGAATTCAGCGAGTCAGAAATCTAAGTATACAGTGCTGAATCACACAATACCAGGCGGCAGTAACGGCATCTTACCAGTAGTTTGCGGCTGTTCTGTGCCCGGCTCTGCGCTGCTGTGCGTCCGCGGCGTGACGTAGTGAATGGACGTCTCCTCGAGGTATTTATCTACAAGATCCGGGCAAACTGCAAGATACACCAGGGCAAGAGGACATTTATTTGCAAGAAGTAAAATCTGCAGCACCACCTGGTGACAAGTTGAGGTACTGCAAGCAGAATTTACATTATAACCAGCACTGTGCTCCTTACACATCCTCCCCCCATCAATGAACGCCAAAGCGCCCCCTTCAGTAGGTAAGCAGGGCGCCATCACCTCCGCTTGTTAATTGGATTAGGCCACGCCACCTTAAGAAGAGGGGGAACTCACCGGCCTTCCTCCTCTTCAGCGTCACGTAGGGGAGCAGGTCGTGCCTGGTGATGATCCTCAATAGCTGCAGAACCTGACGGAAGTTGGTCTCGTCGCAGCGGCCCTGCCTCTCCAGAGCGAGCAGGAAGTCCCGGCCGCTGCGGATCATGCCCCTCTCATAGTCATCAATAACGTCCACAAAGAGGAAGGAGAGGACCCGCACGTCCCGGTGCGTCAGGTGGGTGCCCACAATGTCAAACATCCGGTGCAGGCTGTACAGTCCGTGCTCCCGATCCCACTCCTCCTCCGACCAGGCCTCTTCCCAGCTCCGCTTCAGGTGGGCCATGGCTGGAACCTCAAGGCCCGGGCGCTGCTCTCCTCCTCCTCCTCCTCCTCCTCCTCCAGCCGCCTCCGACACAAGGAAATACCAATGTCCTCTGTACAGTGAAAGAAGAGACAGTCAGACTACTGTGGAGACCCCAGCACCGCCGCTGGACAGGCCGACGCAAATCCTCTGTGCTGCTGTGGGTTCTGCTCCTTCAACTATGTAACTCATTCTGTGACCTCCTCAAGATCAGTGCACTCCTCTCCTGAAATCCTCTGTGCTGCTAGGAGGACTCTGCTCCTATTACTATGTAACTCTCATCCTGTGACCTCCACAGGATCAGCACACTCCTCTCCTGAAATCCTCTGTGCTGCTGGGACCCTGCTCCTTCCACTATGTAACTCTCATCCTGTGACCTCCACAAGATCAGTGCACTCCTCTCCTGAAATCCTCTGTGCTGCTGGGAGGACCCTGCCCCTTCCACTATGCAACTCTCAGCCTGTGACCTCCACAAGATCAGCACACTCCTCTCCTGAAATCCTCTGTGCTGCTGGAGACCACAGACATCTCAGAATACCCTTGGAGGGGCCTCATGAGTGCGGTTTGTGGAGAAATTACTGGGGGCCCGGTGACCGGCTGTCTCAGATGACCCTGACAATACAGCGCTCTCTATGGCGGTACAGTGTGGGTGGGGCTATCAGCCTGGAGGTGGGGCTGTGGTCCAGCGATCCCACCCCTAGAGGGAGCCACAATGTTCCACCAATGAATGGCCACAGCTTCCAGCATTGGACAGTGTTGCTGGACGGGGGCCCGGAGTCAGGGGGCCCCTATACCGGGTACGAGAATTATACAATGATACATTCTACACCTCTCTAATAGGCTTTGTGTCATTTCCAAAATCTCTGATTGCTGTCAGTGAACAGACCCAGAAGCGGACCTCCAGCTCCTCACAGCTGAGAGTTTGGCACAATTGTATCCGATCCAGAGATTTGCACCCGGACTCCAGACTGACAACCAACTATCCGCACAGGACTGGATGCCACAGTAACAGACCCTCAGCTGGGAGACGGATCAGGTCAGATGAATGTTTCCATTCACTGGCAGCAAGCAGAAATCTTGACAACGGTGAGGAACTGGAAAAAGCGCTGAAACTTTATAGAAATAAAGGGGAACCCTCAGTGCCCTGATGGCGGTGGTAACGGGGGTGCGGATCAGGCACAGTGGGTGCAACTCCAGTGAATGGGGGAGGGGCAATGCACCGGGGTAAATACAGCTGGAGGCACATGTGGGCAGGGGGCAACACTGGGGGCGTGGACCCAAACCGTGCCCCAGACACTACAGTGGGGGGTGACCTCCTATTACATGGGGGGCACCTCCAATTCTGCACTTACTGGGTGGGGGGCAGCACTGGGGGCACAGGCTACATGAGGGGGGCTCTGGGCCCTCTCCATACACACATGCTATGTACTTGGGGTGCTTCAGGCCATGGGGGAGCACCAGGCCCGGGCACGGCCCCAGTCTCTTACCAGCCGGCGCTGTCACACACTGCCACCCTGCGCCACCGCCTCCTCACTGCGCTCTCAGGACGGAGCAACCATTACGGAACCGTCAGCTTCTCTATCAGCAGCAGCTCAGGGAGACGGGAACATCCGGGCACCGTTGCCGTTGGAAGAGGCGGAGCTCGGTCGGGGATTGGACCTCTCTACTTTCCGTAGCTCGGCTTCAGTCCCATAGAGAACAATGACAACAGGGAAGACATCTTAACTGTGGGCGACGTAGGGGCACGCACAGGGAGTGAGTAGGAGGCTTCACTGCCTTAGTCGTCATAGAGAGGCGGCCATCTTGGAAGTGGGCATGCTAGTACCCTATGAGCAGTATCAAGAGAGTAAAATGTAATGAACTAGCCAAGACCAAAGACTGTCCGCACAAGGCTTCCGTAGTAACCTCTGACCCCACTGGGGAAAACTGCTGTTACCTATAGCAACCCATAGTTAATCTCCTCTCCTGTGTGTTACACTTATTACTGTCTCTTCTTGTGTGTCACAGTTATTAGAGTCCCTTCATCTCTCTGTGTCACAGTTATTATTGTCCCCTCATCTCCCCTGTGTTACAGTTATTAGTGTCCCCCATCAACCTGTGTGTCACAGTCATTAGTGTCCCCACATCTCCCCTTGTGTTACAGTTATTAGTGTCCCCTCATCTCCCCCTGTGTCACAGTCATTAGTGTCCCTTCATCTCCCTGTGTGTCTGTTATTAGTGCTCCCTCATTCCCCCTGTGTCACAGTCATTAGTGTCCCCACATCTCCCCTTGTGTTACAGTTATAAGTGTCCCCTCAACTCCCTGTGTGTCACAGTCATTAGTGTCCTCTCATTTCGCCCTGTGTCACAGTCATTAATGTCCCCACATCTCCCCTAGTGTTACAGTCATTAGTGTTCCGTCATCTCCTTGTGTTACAATTATTAATGTCCCCTCATCTCACTGTGTGTCAGTTATTAGTGTCCCCTCATCTTCCTGTGTTTCAGTCATTAGTGTCCCCTCATCTCTCTGTGTCACAGTAATTAGTGCCCCCTCATCTTCCTGTGTTTCAGTTATTAGTGTCCCCTCATCCCCCCTGTGTCACAGTCATTAGTGTCCCCACATCTCCCCTTGTGTTACAGTTATAAGTGTCCCCTCATCCCCCCGTGTGTCACAGTTATTAGTGTCCCCCCATCTCCCCCTGTGTCACAGTCATTAGTGTCCCTTCATCTCCCTGTGTGTCTGTTATTAGTGCCCCCTCATCCCCCCTGTGTCACAGTCATTAGTGTCCCCTCATCTCCCCTTGTGTTACAGTTATAAGTGTCCCCTCATCCCCCTGTGTGTCACAGTTATTAGTGTCCTCTCATTTCTCCCTGTGTCACAGTCAATAATGTCCCCACATCTCCCCTAGTGTTCTGTCATCTCCTAGTGTTACAATTATTAGTGCACCTCATCTTCCTGTGTTTCAGTCATTAGTGTCCCCTCATCTCTCTGTGTCACAGTAATTAGTGCCCCCTCATCTTCCTGTGTTTCAGTCATTAGTGTCCCCTTATCTCTCTGTGTCGCAGTCATTAGTGTCCCCTCATCTCCCCGTGTGTCACAGTAATTAGTGTCCCCTCATCTCCCTGTGTTTTAGTCATTAGTGTCCCCTTATCTCACAGTAATTAGTGTCCCCTCATCTCCCCATGTGTCACAGTCATTAGTGTCCCCTCATCTCCCTGTATTTCAGTCATTAGTGTCCCCTCATCTCCCCATGTGTCACAGTATTTAGTGTCCCCTCATCTCCCTGTGTGTCACAGTCATTAGTGTCCCCTCATCTCCCCCTGTGTCACAGTCATTAGTGTCCCCTCATCTTCCTGTGTTTTAGTCATTAGTGTCCCCTCATCCCCCGTGTCAGTTATTAGTGTCCCCTCATCCCCCCGTGTCACAGTTATTAGTGTCCCCTCATCCCCCCGTGTCACAGTTATTAGTGTCCCCTCATCCCCCCGTGTCACAGTTATTAGTGTCCCCTCATCTCCCCTATGTGTCACAGTTATTTGTGTCCCCTCATCCCCCCGTGTCACAGTTATTAGTGTCCCCTCATCTCCCCTGTGTGTCACAGTTATTAGTGTCCCCTCATCTCCCCCTGTGTCACAGTCATTAGATCTCCCCCTGTGTTACAATTATTAGTGCCCCTCATCTCCCTGTGTGTCAGTTATCAGTGTCCCTTCATCTCTCCCTGTGTCACAGTCATTAGTGTCCCCTCATCTCCCCCTGTGTCACAGTTATTAGTGTCCTCTCTTCTCCCCGTGTGTCACAGTCATTAGTGTCCCCTCATCTTCCTGTGTTTTAGTCATTAGTGTCCCCTCATCCCCCGTGTCACAGTTATTAGTGTCCCCTCACCCCCCTGTGTCACAGTTATTAGTGTCCCCTCATCTCCCCCTGTGTGTCACAGTCATTAGTGTCCCCTCATCTCCCCCTGTGTGTCACACTCATTAGTGTCCCCTCATCTCCCCGTGTGTCACAGTAATTAGTGTCCCCTCATCTCCCTGTGTTTCAGTCATTAGTGTCCCCTCATCTCCCCATGTGTCACAGTCATTAGTGTCCCCTCATCTCCCAGTGTTACAATTATTAGTGTCCCCTCGTCTTCCTGTGTTTAAGTCATTAGTGTCCCTTCATCTCCCCCTGAGTAACAGTTATTAGTATCCCCTCATCTCCTTGTGTCACAGTGATTAGTGTCCCCTGATCTTCCTGTGTTTTAGTCATTAGTGTCCCCTCATCTCTCCGTGTCCCGGTCACTAGTGTCCCCTCATCTCCCCCTGTGTCACAGTCATTAGTGTCCCCTCATCTCCCCCTGTGTAACAGTCATTAGTGTCCCCTCATCACCCAGTGTGTTACAGTTATTAGTGTCCCCTGATCTTCCTGTGTTTTAGTCATTAGTGTCCCCTCATCTCCCCCTGTGTGTCACAGTCATTAGTGTCCCCGTATCTCTCTGTGTCGCAGTCATTAGTGTCCCCTCATCTCCCTCTGTGTGTCACAGTCATTAGTGTCCCCTTATCTCCCCCTGTGTCACAGTAATTAGTGTCCCCTCATCGCCACGTGTCACAGTCATTAGTGTCCCCTCATCTCCACGTATCACAGTCATTAGTGTCCCCTCATCTCCCAGTGTTACAATTATTAGTGTCCCCTCGTCTTCCTGTGTTTTAGTCATTAGTGTCCCCTCATCTCTCCGTGTCCGGGTCATTAGTGTCCCCTCATCTCCCCCTCTGTAACAGTCATTAGTGTCCCCTCATCTCCCCCTCTGTAACAGTCATTAGTGTCCCCTCATTTCTCCCTGTGTCACAGTCAATAATGTCCCCACATCTCCCCTTGTGTTACAGTTATTAGTGTCCCCTCATCTTCCCCTGAGTCACAGGCATTAGTGTCCGCTCATCTTCCTGTGTTTTAGTCATTAGTGTCCCCTTATCTCTCCATGTCCCGGTCATTAGTGTCCCCTCATCTCCCTGTGTGCCACAGTTATTAGTGTCCCCTGATCTTCCTGTGTGTCACAGTCATTAGTGTCCCCTCATCTCCCTGTGTGTCACAGTCATTAGTGTCTCCTCATCTCCCCGTGTGTCACAGTCATTAGTGTCCCCTCATCTCCCCCTCTGTAACAGTCATTAGTGTCCCCTCATCACCCAGTGTTACAATTATTAGTGCCCATCATCTCCCTGTGTGTCACAGTTATTAGTTTCCCCAAATTTCTCCCTGTGTCACAGTCAATTATGTCCCCACATCTCCCCTTGTGTTACAGTTATTAGTGTCCCCTCATCTCCCCCATGTCACAGTAATTTGTGTCCCCTCATCTCCCCCATGTCACAGTAATTCGTGTCCCCTTATCTCTGTGTCGCAGTCATTAGTTTACCCTCATCTCCTAGTGTGTCACACTCATTAGTGTCCCCTCATCTCCCTGTGTGTCACAGTAATTAGTGTCCCCTCATCTCCCCCCTGTGTCACAGTAATTAGTGTCCCCTTATCTCTGTGCATCAGTCATTATTGTCCTCTCATCTCTGTGTGTCACACTCATTAGTGTCCCCTCATCTCCTTGTGTGTCACATTCTTTATTGTCACCTCCCCATTTGCCACAGTCATTAGTGTCCCCTCATCTCCTTGTGTCACAGTCATTAATGTCCCTTCTTCTCCCCGTGTGTCAGTCATTAGTGTCCCCTCATCTCCCTGTGTGTCCGTCATTAGTGTCCCCTCCCTGTGTGTCACAGTTATTAGTGTCCCCTCTTTTCCCTGTTTTTCAGTCATTAGCGTCCCCTTATCTCCCCGTATGCCACAGTCATTAGTGTCCCCTCATCTTCCTGTGTTTTAGTCATTAGTGTCCCCTCATCTTCCTGTGTTTTAGTCATTAGTGTCCCCTCATCTCCCAGTGTCACAGTCATTAATGTCCTTTCATCTCTCTTTGTGTCGCAGTCATTAGTGTCCCCTCATCTCTGTGTGTCAGTTATTAGTGTCCCCTCAGCTCTACATGTGTCACAGTCATTAGTGTCCCCTCATCTCCCAGTGTGTCACACTAATTAGTGTCCCCTCATCTCCCAGTTTGTCACACTCATTAGTGTCCCCTCATCTCCCTGTGTGTCAATTTGTGTCCCCTCATCTCTGTGTGTGTCACACTCATTAGTGTCCCCTCATCTCCCTGTGTGTCACGTTTTTTATTGTCACCTCCCCGTGTGCCACAGTCATTAGTGTCCCCTCATCTTCCTGTGTTTTAGTCATTAGTGTCCCCTCATCTTCCAGTGTCACAGTCATTAATGTCCTTTCATCTCCCTTTGTGTCACAGTTATTAGTGTCCCCTCAGCTCTCCATGTGTCGCAGTCATTAGTGTCCCCTCATCTCCCAGTGTGTCACACTCATTAGTGTCCCCTCATCTCCCTGCATTTCAGTCATTAGTGTCCCCTCATCTCTCTGTGTGTCACACTCATTAGTGTCCCCTCATCTTCTTGTGTGTCACATTCTTTATTGTCACCTCCCCATTTGCCACAGTCATTAGTGGTCCCTCATCTCCTTGTGTCACAGTCATTAATGTCCCTTCTTCTCCCCGTGTGTCAGTCATTAATGTCCCTTCTTCTCCCCGTGTGTCACAGTTATTAGTGTCCCCTCATCTCCTTGTGTCACAGTCATTAGTGTCCCCTCATCTCCTAGTGTCACAGTCATTAATGTCCCTTCTTCTCCCCGTGTGTCAGTCATTAGTGTCCCCTCATCTCCCTGTGTGTCAGTCATTAGTGTCCCCTCTCCGTGTGTCAAAGTTATTAGTGTCCCCTCTTTTCCCTGTTTTTCAGTCATTAGTGTCCCCTCATCTTCCTGTGTTTTAGTCATTAGTGTCCCCTCATCTCCCAGTGTCACAGTCATTAATGTCCTTTCATCTCCCTTTGCGTCGCAGTCATTAGTGTCCCCTCATCTCCCTGTGTGTCGCATTCTTTATTGTCACCTCCCCGTGTGTCACAGTCATTAGTGTCCCCTCATCTCCCAGTGTCACAGTCATTAATGTCCTTTCATCTACCTTTGTGTCACAGTTATTAGTGTCCCCTCAGCTCTCCATGTGTTGCAGTCATTAATGTCCCTTCATCTCTCCGTGTCACAGTAATTAGTGTCCCCTCATCTCCTTGTGTCACAGTGATTAGTGTCCCCTCATCTCCTTGTGTCACAGTGATTAGTGTCCCCTCATCTTCCTGTGTTTTAGTCATTAGTGTCCCTTCATCTCCCTGTGTGTCATTTAGTGTCCCCTCACCTCTCCGTGTCTGTCATTAGTGTCCCCTCACCTCTCCGTGTCACAGTAATTAGTGTCCCCTCACCTCTCCGTGTCTCAGTCATTAGTGTCCCCTCACCTCTCCGTGTCACAGTAATTAGTGTCCCCTCACCTCTCCGTGTCACAGTGATTAGTGCCCCCTAATCTTCCTGTGTTTTAGTCATTAGTGTCCCTTCATCTCCCTGTGTGTCATTTAGTGTCCCCTCACCTCGCCGTGTCTGTCATTAGTGTCCCCTCATCTCCTTGTGTCAGTGATTAGTGTCCCCTCATCTCCTTGTGTCACAGTCATTAGTGTCCCCTCATCTTCCTGTGTTTTAGTCATTAGTGTCCCTTCATCTCCCTGTGTGTCATTTAGTGTCCCCTCACCTCGCCGTGTCTCAGTCATTAGTGTCCCCTCACCTCTCCGTGTCTCAGTCATTAGTGTCCCCTCACCTCTCTGTGTCTCAGTCATTAGTGTCCCCTCATCTTGTGGCCACATTCCGCTTTTCATATGAGATTTGCAGATTACTCCAAACAGCTGCACAAACACAGAGGACGGGGGAGCGGCGGCCGCTGGGGCTGGTACAATGGAAAGTGCTGGTGTGGTGGAACTGGGGGGCTGTACAATTCCAGCAGATATCCAGACATCAACACCCGGGATCACACTGGAGGAGGCAAAGCCGCAATACGGACGCCTCTAGATGCCCCCAGACCCCCTCCAGTCTGATATCATAAGGATGGACCATCAGTTGTAAAAACACGGATAACCCATTTGAATGGGTTTTCCAGGAGTAATAATAGACTGACCACTAGAAAGATTGGGACCTGGATGGGAGAGGTGCAGAGAATGGAGGCGCTTCTCCCGGAGGTGCTGAGTCACCTTCCTCCCCATCAACCTCTAGGAATCACCTTCAGGGTTGACCTGACATGGGAGCAGCGCTTACAGATTTTCGTTATCCCATATTCATAAGTACTGGCCATTCTACACAACATGGACTGTAGTGCCTCCATTATTAGCGCCATCAGAGTGATAACACAAGCAGTGCCTCCTAGATGCTGGCAGAGCACCCCTCTCTGTCTGCCTCCAGTCACCACTAGGGGGAGCTCACAATGTACAAATCTATACACCTCCTAGCAAAGTCAATAGGACAACTAGAAATACCGTGTATATGAAGGTAGGTAGCTTCTCCGAATGGTGACCATCAGCATAACATGCAACTGGATTTACCTGCCCAGAAAGTACACAGGTATGAGATTTACACTACATAAACCCCTGTCAGGAGGTAGAGAGGACAGAGCGATGTTCTGCAGATCTCTAGAGAGGTCAGAGGTGTAATAATCAGCAGGATATATCACTATGTATCTGTCAGGAGGTGGGGGAGAGATGCTCTGCGGCGGTCTGCAGTGCTGTATTAGTCATCCTCCTCAGCGGTGACCATTTCCTGTTGAGGATGGAAACCCTTTTCTGGTGATTTTTCGGCGTCTGCACCACTAATATTGCAGGTTTATAAAGGGGTTTTCTGACTGATGTACCATCCCAGCTTTAGCCCCATAGAAGGGAATGGAGCTGAGCTGCGATACCAGGCACGGTCACTATACGATGTGCGGCGCTGTGCCTGGTAAACTGCAGGGAGGGCGCTCACAGGAACACCGCTACCTTCTCAAACTGCTGATCGGCAGGGGTCCCGGGTGTCGGACCCCACCGATCAGATACTCATGACCTATCTCAAGGAGTCGGAAAACCCCTTTAACCCTAGAGGTGCCTGAGAAGAGATGGACCCCTGTGAGTTAGCGGTTAGGTAGTTAGTGTCCTTATTTTAGGATGCTATTGGTTCAGACCATTAGACTTGCGGTTGGAATGGGATTTACAGACGTAATAGACACTAAAAAATGCACCCACAATTCACCCGTCTGAATGAGGCCTCCTTGTCTGACATCTGTGACCTCACATGCTGGGAGTTGTAGTATTACATGATACTATGGACTTTGAATCTTGTGTTGCCGCCATCTCCCATAACTGAAGAACGCTTTACCACCTGGACTCCTATTTTCCTGTTACTCTGTGAGTCAGGGAGCACACTGGCGCCCTCTAGTGCACAGTATTAGGGCAGCTGGCCGCTCCCTTTAATTAAAGGAGTCATTTTCCACACTCACCCTTTGCGTTCGTTTTCCCGGAGTCGTCTTGATGAAATTCTTTGATTTCCTGCCAATTGTCTTCATATTCTGCTGAAATTCATCAGTTTGGAAAGTCCCTGCAAAGGGAAAAAGAGGAAGGAGCCAGCGCTGTACGTGCCAGCTGCGGGCAGCGCGTGGAGCCAGGCAGTCACATGGGTTACGGGGGGGGCGCGCTGTAGCCATGAAGACCGCCAGCAACCATCATCTCTCCTGGTCAACTGAGGGCAATCCATAGAGGTCAATACAGAAGCAGAGATAAAAAATGGTCATAACCTGGAATTATGGGCACTGCCTGGCACCATTACTGCACACATCCTCAGCAGGAGATGCCACTGGTAAATTGCTCCCAGGTGTAGTGTCCCTTTAAGAGAGCATAGACTTCACACTGCGCCCACAGCTACAAGACATCGGGCAGGAAGGACGTGAACACAGCGAAGTGTGTACATCCAGCATAGACAAAGGGTTAAGACTACAACCCCCAACATATGCTTGAAGTGTCTGCAGCCTCCTTCACTGCCAGGAATCCAGGTTACTTTCAGCTGGTGCCATCTGCAAAAAAACTGCCGTGCCTGAAACTAGGCATTATCCATTGCTGAGGCATGTTGGGAGTAGTTGTTCCACAGCTGCCAGGCAATAACTGCACACACTGCTCGGAGGGTTTGACCACGACCATTTAATAGCACAGAACCAAAAAAACACAAAATGTCAGCGAGAAGCAACCTCTTAAAATGTCAATCCTTACTATACAGACATTAGAAAGGGGCTCATTACAAATAAAGTTTGTTGAAACAAGTGCTATAGGAGCCTCTGCTCCCGGGCCTACATGGACGGTGCCAGTTCATACATTCATGGCGGACAGACGCATGTAGGCCTGCAGGGGGCACTGAAGCCTGCCCGCTCACAGTAACCAATCAGAATTTAGGTTTCATTTTTCCACTACACACTAGGAGATGAAAGCTGAATTATGATTGGCTGCTGCAGACATATTTTTTTTTCAATAAACTCTAATCAGAAAAACACAGACAATTGCTGCTATCACTATAAGGTTTTCTGGACCGCTAGACATGGATGTTATTGCTTTATAGGGGGACATGAGGACACAAGGAGAGCAAAACTCAGAGGGAAGGGGTCCCCATTATCGGCTATATACAAGCAGCAGACACAGCCAGCGCCATCAGGCGTCAATCGGGGAACTCTTTTTCTCTAGACAGTGAAGAGTCTCGTAAGTCGCCTTTTCTGTCGGTCCAAGACCCTGAAATTCATGAGAGAAATTCACAGAATTACCCTAAGTATACCAGAGAACTACAACTCCCAGCATGAACAGACACATGGTACTGCTGACACACTGAACCTTATCCTATGTGATACAGTCTGCTGAGCCGTGTATCTAATCCTATCCTGTGTGATACAGTCTGCTGAGCCGTGTATCTAATCCTATCCTGTGTGTTACTGTCTGCTGAGCCGTGTATCTAATCCTATCCTGTGTGATACAGTCTGCTGAGCTGTGTATCTAATCTTATCCTGTGTGATACTGTCTGCTGAGCTGTGTATCTAATCCTATCCTGTGTGATACTGTCTGCTGAGCTGTGTATCTAATCCTGTCCTGTGTGATACTGTCTGCTGAGCTGTGTATCTAATCCTATCCTGTGTGATACTGACTGCTGAGCTGTGTATCTAATCCTGTCCTGTATGATACTGTCTGCTGAGCTGTGTATCTAATCCCATCATGTGTGATACTGTCTGCTGAGCTGTGTATCTAATCCTATCCTGTGTGATACTGTCTGCTGAGCTGTGTATCTAATCCTGTCCTGTGTGATACAGTCTGCTGAGCTGTGTATCTAATCCTATCCTGTGTGATGCTGTCTGCTGAGCTGTGTATCTAATCCTGTCCTGTGTGATACTGCCTGCTGAGCTGTGTATCTAATACCATCCTGTGTGATACTGACTGCTGAGCTGTGTATCTAATCCTATCCTGTGTGATACTGTCTGCTGAGCTGTGTATCTAATCCTATCCTGTGTGATACTGACTGCTGAGCTGTGTATCTAATCCTATCCTGTGTGATACTGTTTGCTGAGCTGTGTATCTAATCCTGTCCTGTGTGATACTGCCTGCTGAGCTGTGTATCTAATCCTATCCTGTGTGATACTGACTGCTGAGCTGTGTATCTAATCCTATCCTGTGTGATACTGATTGCTGAGTTGTGTATCTAATCCTATCCTGTGTGATACTGTCTGCTGAGCTGTGTATCTAATCCTGTCCTGTGTGATACTGTCTGCTGAGCTGTGTATCTAATCCTATCCTGTGTGATACTGTCTGCTGAGCTGTGTATCTAATCCTATCCTGTGTGATACTGTCTGCTGAGCTGTGTATCTAATCCTATCCTGTGTAATACTGTCTGCTGAGCTGTGTATCTAATCCTATCCTGTGTGATACTGCCTGCTGAGCTGTGTATCTAATCCTATCCTGTGTGATACTGTCTGCTGAGCTGTGTATATAATCCTATCCTGTGTGATACTGTCTACTGAGCTGTGTATCTAATCCTATCCTGTGTGATACTGACTGCTGAGCTGTGTATCTAATCCTATCCTGTGTGATACTGTCTGCTGAGCTGTGTATCTAATCCTATCCTGTGTGATACTGTCTTCTGAGCTGTGTATCTAATCCTATCCTGTGTGATACTGTCTGCTGAGCTGTGTATCTAATCCTATCCTGTGTGATACTGTCTGCTGAGCTGTGTATCTAATCCTATCCTGTGTGATACTGTCTGCTGAGCTGTGTATCTAATCCTATCCTGTGTGATACTGTCTGCTGAGCTGTGTATCTAATCCTACCCTGTGTGATACTGTCTGCTGAGCTGTGTATCTAATCCTGTGTGATACTGTCTGCTGAGCCGTGTATCTAATCCAATTGTGTGTGATACTGTCTGCTGAGCCGTGTATCTAATCCAATTGTGTGTGATACGCTCTGGTACTCACAGTGTAGATCCCCTCTGCTCCCTGGAAGAGAAGACAGGAGATATTACAGGGGTCAGTATAATGTACAGTTATTCTCTATCAGGGTGAATAGGACGAGGGTTCCATCCACTAAGGGGCTAATAGTAAATAATAAAAAAAAAACCACCAAAATACTAAAAGGCTAAATCACCCCGTATCCCAATTTTACATATAGAATATATAAACATATTACACATCGTCACGTTGGAAAAAGTATAAATATAAAAAAATATCTCCTATGCATTTAACGCCGTAACAGAAAAAAAATAAAAAACGCGCAATTTGCCATTTTTTAGTCACCTTGTCCCGACAATAATTAGGTTAGGACTGTTCTATTATGGTCCAGGCGTTCCATAAAATCCGGAATGCATGCAACCTTTTGGGGGTTTTATTTTTTTCACGTGGTATCGAGTATCTCAATACTTTTTTATGGTATCGAAATAGAGTCAAAATTTGGGTATTGTGACAACCCCAGGGAAGACATTTTATTTTTTATTTTATTTTACCGCAATTATATATATTTTAAATTTGGCTCCTAATTTTTCATGTTCGGCGCCAATGGCTCCTGGATATTTCTTTAGTCTGGAGCCCGGCTGTGTCCGGCAGCAGGACCGAGTCTGAACACGTGTATCCGCTGTGCGACATTATCAGGTCCGGAGCGCAGAATGTTACCATTCACTGACAACAAGCAGAGATCTTGTTAATGAGTAAACGTTCTAGGCCACTTATAAACCTGCCGTCAGTACCACCTACATCTGTTCCCGGGAAAGCTGAGTACGGTGGCCATATTTTGCTTTTACTCAGCTTTCCCAGGCACAGATGTGTAACACAAACTGCATTGTATCACTCGTCAGAAGAGCTTGCACTCTACATGAGAACTCAGGAAGCAGCGTGTGAGGTTTGTGGCGGCAGCAGTGAAAGGAAGCGGTCAGCAAGCGATGGACACAAGCATTTCTTCTTTCACTATGAGGCTGCTGCAGACACGTGGGGGATGGGCTGCCCGACAACTCGCTGTGTGTGGGGGTAGAGTGTCAGCTCTGAGGGCTCATCTCTCCAGGCTGTCCTCACCAGCACATTCAGTGCATGTATGTGGCAGGGGATTAGAGTGCAAGCTCTTCTGGTTGTGTCATATCATAAGGTTCTGTCATGGATGTTAGAAGATGCCCCCCCAAAACATGGCGAATCCTGACACCCCAGAAAGTACCAAACCCCCGACCCCAGGTGCTGCATGCTCATAGTAGGACGGAGGGGACACAGCTGGTGCCACCAAGAAGCTGGGGGCGTCTCCTCACCTTCAGCGCCATCTCGGTCTCGCCCTTCCCAATCTCGCTGTAGATCTGCTTGTCCGGGCTCTTCAGATGCTGCAGCAAGAAGAACCGTTAGATCAGGACATGGTCACTACACAAAGTCCAGACAGGGCGTCACCATAATCACCTCGTAAAGCTCCCCTCTGGCAGCCGCCTTCTTGGCTCTTGCCGTCTTCACCTACGGGTGGATATGAAGGAGACGAGATCCATGTGATCTAAAGACTCTGGACCAACTATCAGAACCTGCAAAACTGCACTCACCTTGAGGTGGCAGTAGAGAGCGGTGAGGACGATTCCATAGAGGAAGAGGATGCCGTCAAGGATGTAGCAGATCTCAGGTTCTTGCATTCCGGCAACTAGAAAAACCAAAAGCAGATGATATCACCAATGGTGTCCAAAAAACTCTGGTGGCTTTACCTGCAACTGCCTGACATTGAGGCGAAGACAACTGTGTCATCTACTGTAACCGTCCATTACTGAGCCCAATAAATGAGACTTCACCCTCACACACTTAAGACTACATGATCACCATATAATGATTCTCCGGTGGGGCGAGGTCTTCTCTAATGTTGGCCAAAAATCGAACTTGTCTTATACAAGAGGGCTAAGGAAAGATCTGACCAGGCAACGGGCCAGATGTCCGAGAACTGCAAATATCTACCAGGTATCTAAGATACATCCCCACGTGGCGCCATTTTCACCCACGTAGTCTGGGGCAGATAAGGATCTTCAGGAAAAAGTATCATCTCAGCGTCAAGACTCCAAAAGAGTGTCTGCAGCTCCTCAGGAACCACCAGCTGATCTCACCGAGGAACCAGACCCATCATGATGGAGATCCAGGAGAATTGTCACCCGTGCCACAAGATGGCATCCCAAAAAAAGTCGTGTTACCTTCACGTGGTGGCAGTCCAGCAGAAGTCAGCTGTTTGGGACCTTGGTGGCCGATCAGCGCTGCAGTACGTCCAAGATGTGCAGTGCGGAACTCTATGGCAGCAAACGTCTTGTGTCCAGACCAATATAGGAAGTGATTCTCCGCCCAGCATCCGCTACAGATAGACACTCGGGGTTTTTTTTTCGGCTTCTGGTTTTTGTAAGAAGAGAATTTTAAGGAAACTGGTAGTTCCTTATTCTGCTCAAAATATTGGTTACCGTGTGAGGGAGGAACAGGATGAAATTATGGCGGCTTTACTGCCCCTGGGATAAGTGCTGCCTCCCATTACTAAGTCTTGGGAGGAGGTGACTACGGTCATGGAGACGCCTGAGGTCGTATTGATGCTCCACTTTCCAAAATGTCACCCGCCCCCATTTAGCCAGAGGAATGTGAGCGTTTCATTGAAGCCCTTAAAGGGGTTTTCCAGGTTCCTTTACCATCATTAGTTTATTAATATATAATTGGAGAGGGTCTGTCACTCTGCACCCCTTGAGATCAGCAGGCTCTGGTGCAGGAACAGGAAGTACAGCTCCGTTCAAAGTGTTGTGGCCGTGCCGGGGTACTGCAGCTCAGCTCCCATTCACTTCAGTGGAAACTAGGCTGCAGTACCCCGGCATGACCACTACACTTTGAACGGAGCTGTACTCCTGTTCCTGCACTGGAGACTACAGGGAAGAGCTGATTGGTGGGGGGTGCGGAGTGTCGGACCCTCACCGATCATATATTAATGAAGGAATTCATGATATTAAGGGTAAGTCATCAATGCCAGAGCCACCATTTGTAATCCCCCATTTTATTACCCAACTTTCTCTGAAAAGACAGCTGGGTGACTACCCCTACGGCGGCCATGGCAGCAGTCACCCATCTTTCTCACATTTTGCCCTGCGTTTCTACAGACCAGGAGCCCAATGTCCTCTGGTAAACACTCCTGGCATAACCTGGCGGCAGTGACGACCACACAGACCTTGTCCTTTAAGAAACCAGAGACTTTATTTTCAGACTGGAGTTTTACAAGCACAGAGTTTAAATAATTAGAGACGACTTTATGGAGTGGACGCGTCCCACGGGACGAGGTGCCCCCCACAGCATCAGATGTCCGAGCGAGCCCATCATCGGTCCACTTCTCCAAAGACGATATCCTGAGTTCCTGCGACAGAAAAATCTGTGTCAGCATCAAAGAAATTAACCTCTTAATGTAACCGCCCCCCAATCTCCCCAACACTCACCGATGATGGCCACAACGTCTGCCAGCATGTGACCCTGTGCCATCTTGTCTAAGCCGGCCTGGAAGAAAGGAGAGGTCAGAAATGGCCGCACCCCACAGACCCAAACTCTGGAGCAGGTATGCCAACCTGAGGCTCTCCAGCTGTTGCAAAACTACAACTCCCAACATGCCCAGACTGCCTACAGCTATCAGTCTACAGCAGGGCATGGTGGGAATTGTAGTTTTACAACAGCTGGAGAGCCACAGGTTGGCCATCCCTGCTCTGGAGGATCAGAACGGGGAAGGATTTACCAGGTGAGCGAATCCGGGGGCCTTTATCTTGCAGCGGTACGGACGGCTTGTTCCATCAGACACAAGGTAGACGCCAAACTCACCCTGAGAGGAGACAAAATCTCATCACTAACCCCAGGGGGTGGCCCTAGGATCCCCCCTCAGCAGCAGCCCGTCACTAACCCCAGGGGGTGGCCCTAGGATCCCCCCTCAGCAGCAGCCCCTCAATAACCCCAGGAGGTGGCCCTAGGATCCCCCCTCAGCAGCAGCCCGTCACTAACCCCAGGAGGTGGCCCTAGGATCCCCCCTCAGCAGCAGCCCGTCACTAACCCCAGGGGGTGGCCCTAGAATTCCCCCTCAGCAGCAGCCAGTCACTAACCCCAGGGGGTGCCCCTAGAATTCCCCCTCAGCAGCAGCCAGTCACTAACCCCAGGGGGTGCCCCTAGGATCCCCCCTCAGCAGCAGCCCGTCACTAACCCCAGGAGGTAGCCCTAGGATCCCCCCTCAGCAGCAGCCAGTCACTAACCCCAGGGGGTGGCCCTAGGATCCCCCCTCAGCAGCAGCCAGTCACTAACCCCAGGGGGTGGCCCTAGGATCCCCCCTCAGCAGCAGCCAGTCACTAACCCCAGGGGGTGGCCCTAGAATTCCCCCTCAGCAGCAGCCAGTCACTAACCCCAGGGGGTGCCCCTAGGATCCCCCCTCAGCAGCAGCCCGTCACTAACCCCAGGAGGTAGCCCTAGGATCCCCCCTCAGCAGCAGCCAGTCACTAACCCCAGGGGGTGGCCCTAGGATCCCCCCTCAGCAGCAGCCAGTCACTAACCCCAGGGGGTGGCCCTAGGATCCCCCCTCAGCAGCAGCCAGTCACTAACCCCAGGGGGTGCCCCTAGAATTCCCCCTCAGCAGCAGCCAGTCACTAACCCCAGGGGGTGCCCCTAGGATCCCCCCTCAGCAGCAGCCCGTCACTAACCCCAGGGGGTGGCCCTAGGATCCCCCCTCAGCAGCAGCCAGTCACTAACCCCAGGGGGTGGCCCTAGGATCCCCCCTCAGCAGCAGCCAGTCACTAACCCCAGGGGGTGGCCCTAGGATCCCCCCTCAGCAGCAGCCAGTCACTAACCCCAGGGGGTGGCCCTAGGATCCCCCCTCAGCAGCAGCCAGTCACTAACCCCAGGGGGTGGCCCTAGGATCTTCCCCGCCGTAGCAGCCCTCCACTAACCCTACGGAAGGACAGAGAGGGTTATGTGGCCCTGGGATCCACCACAGTAGCAGCCCTTCCATACCTTAGGGGCCTCGATGGCGGTGTACGTGGCTCCCGGGGGCACCTGGTAGCCCTCTGTGTACAGTTTGAAGTGATGGATCAGGGACTCCATGGAGCGCTAGAAAACAATTGTTAGAGGCATGAAACAAGGAAATGGCGCCACTCCTGTCCGTGGGCTGGTACTGCGGCTGAGCTGCACCGACGAGAAGGGAGTCGTACGGGAACCTTCCCTTTATCTGCACAGAGTCCATCAGTGGAAGAGAGCGCGTCTCACATCATGACCTAGCAGCCATTCACCCCCCTTGTACCTTCATCTCAGACCTCTTGGGGGGAGAGATCTTGGCGTCGTCCACCTTGATCTCGCCTTCTGGCATCTTATTTAGAGACTGGTGGATAATCCTCAGGGACTGGCGCATCTCCTCCACACGACACAGGTACCTGGCGGAGGAAGGGTGGGTCTGTGAGGTCAGCTCCAGCCTGGGGAGGAGTAACGTCACATGGCTCCGCCCACTCACCTGTCATAACAGTCTCCATTAGAGCCGATGGGAATATCGAACTCCACCTGGTCGTACACCTCGTACGGCTGAGACTTCCGGATGTCCCACTGGATTCCTGAGCCCCGCAGCATCACCCCGCTGTGTGGACACAAGGACGGTCACTAAACCACGCCCAATAATGCCCCACCCACCAGATCCGCTCATGCTGGCTTAAAGGAATTTTCCACAGATTGCAGTGATATAATGCTTTACGGACAATGATGGCGTTACCTGAATCCGTAGTTCAAGGCTTCCTCGGCGGAGACCACCCCGATCCCCACAGTCCTGTTCTTCCAGATCCGGTTATTTGTCAGCATCTGGGGGCCACAAGACAGGATTAGCGCCTGTAACCACCGCTAGACAAGCCACGTTATTCTACACCGCCCCCTAGTGGTGAGCAGGTAAATCACAGAGCCATTCGGGGGACACCCTCCACAGGGTTAAATCAAGAGGAAGCCATTTACTTTCACAAGGTAGAAGGAAGTTGTCGGGGCCCCGGACCTGTGAGAACCCGGAGGTGCTGGGGCAGTAAGCTGCTCTGCCACCCCGTAAGCATAGGCACTGCTTGCTGTCAGTGAACAGCTGATGACAGAGCTAGTAATGAATAGTGCACCTCTGTAGGCAAACAAGGAGGCAATGACAGCAAGCAGAGATCTTGAAGACGGTGAGGATTTGAAAGGAAGTTACTCCACAACTAATTATATATGTCAGTCTGGTGATATAGCTGTGGGCGCCCACTACAGGGGAGATGAAGAATTACATGCAGGCATGGGAGAAGGCGATCATTTCTACAGTCGGTCCCCTCCCCAGAACTGTAAGTGTACAGGGGCAGCCCCCCATTATTAAGATGGGGGCGTCTCCTGCCTCACCTCTTCCAGCTCATCCAGCCGTATAGAGAAGTTTTTCATGAACTCATAGATGTCGTCCATCAGGCCGAGCGGCATGTCCTAGGAGAGACGGGCAGAGGATCATCAGGACGCCCCTCGTATATATACCCACAGGGGCAGTCCTATGTAAACTGTGTAGGGATACAACACCTGGTGCACTCCTCCTGGACGGATGTAGGCTGCGTGCATGCGGGCCCCCGATACCCTCTCATAGAACTCAAACATCTGCAAGAAAATGCAAGGAGGTTCCAATTCAAGGACAGCAAGCAGAGATCTTGAAAGGAAGGTTTTTAAAGGGTCTATGCAAGGTTCAGAGACAGCGCCGCTCCTGAGCATGGATTGTGTCTGGTATTGCAGCCCACTGAAGTGAAGGGGGTTAAACTGCAGTACCAGACACACCCTGAGGACAAGTGGGGCGCTGTTTCTGTAAGAAAGCAAACATCTCGGCTGCAGCCCTGAGACGCGGGGTTCAAGTTCATCACCTTCTCTCGCTCTTCAAACAGCCAGAAGAAAGGCGTCATGGCGCCGATGTCCAGGGCGTGGCAGGCGACCGCCATGATGTGGTTCATCACACGGGTTATCTCTGCAAACAGCACTGGGAATACAAAGGGAAAGGACGGTTAAAGGGGTTATCAGAGTTATGGAACAAAAAAACGTATAAAACTCATCAGGACATACATATACTCGCCTGCTGCCGTCCTCAACTCACTGCGCTGCGCCTAATACTAAAATGGACGGCGCAGGATTTGCGGAGCACGGAGGAGACCGAGGATGTTAATCACCTTTACAAGGACGTGCCAAGCGGTGAGAGGACGGAGCTCTGCAGCAACGCCCCACTAGCCCCTAGAGGCTCATTTGCATATAACAAGTCATTATTTAGCGTGAATGGCGGCGGGCGGGAGATACAAGTCACCGCTAATGTCGGCCCCAGCCACATCACGACTTTCCCGATGACAGGACACCCCGCACTGACACCGTTACATGGTTCTGCTATTATTGCTTTGTTTACAACCTGTGGGGGCGTGTACCAACGCCTGAGCCCGCCCTCACGAATAATCTGCCCTTCCCCGCCCCCTGCTCTGCACTTTGCATAAAGAAGTCACATGATCACCCCCTAGCTCACAGCGGTGTAACGTACATTACCCTACTCCGTGAGATTTCCCTACCTCTTAACTTCCGGTCGCACCGCAAATGACGTGGGGAGGCGTGCCGATCTGCGCGTGCGCAAAACGACAGCTACACACCAGGACACTGCACATGCGCCGGAGAGCCTCAGTAGGGAAATATAACTTCAGAAAAAAGATTGTAGCAGCCTATGAGTCTGGGAAGGGATTTAAAAAGATCTCAAAAGATTTTGAAATCAGCCATTCCATTGTCCGGAAGATAGTCTACAAGTGGAGGGCTTTCAAAACAACTGCCAACATGCCCAGGACTGGTCGCCCCAGCAAGTTCACCCCAAGAGCAGACCGCAAGATGCTAAAAGAGGTCTCCAAAAACCCTAAAGTGTCATCTCGAGAACTACAGCAGGCTCTGGCTACTGTTGATGTAGAAGTACATGCCTCTACAATCAGAAAGAGACTGTACAAGTTTAACTTGCATGGGAGGTGTGCAAGGAGGAAACCTTTGCTTTCCAAGAGAAACATCGAGGCCAGACTGACATTTGCCAGAGATAAAGTTGACAAAGACCAGGACTTCTGGAATAATGTTCTTTGGACAGATGAGTCCAAAATTGAATTATTTGGACACAACAGCAGAGGACATGTTTGGCGTAAACCAAACACAGCATTCCAAGAAAAGAACTTCATACCAACTGTGAAGCATGGAGGTGGAAGTGTCATGGTTTGGGGCTGCTTTGCTGCAGCAGGACCTGGTCAGCTCACCATCATAGAATCCACGATGAATTCTACTGTGTATCAGAAGGTGCTTGAAGAACATGTGAGACCATCAGTTAGAAAATTAAAGCTGAAGCGGAACTGGACCATGCAACATGACAATGACCCAAAACATACTAGTAAATCAACCAAAGATTGGCTGAAAAAGAAGAAATGGAGAGTCCTGGAATGGCCAAGTCAAAGTCCAGATTTGAATCCCATTGAGATGCTGTGGGGTGACTTGAAAAGGGCTGTACGTGCAAGAAACCCCTCAAACATCTCACAGCTGAAAAAGTTCTGCATTGAGGAGTGGGGTAAAATTTCCTCAGACCGATGTCGAAGACTGGTAGATGGCTACAAGAACCGTCTCACTGCAGTTATTTCAGCCAAAGGAGGTAACACTCGCTATTAGGGGCAAGGGTGTCCTATCTTTTTCCTCAGTTAGAATAGGCATTTTTGTAGAATGACATTTACAGAAGATCTTGAAAAGACTTTTCTTCAGTTTTCTTTGTTTAGTTGGATTACTTTAATCTCTCTGTATTGTTGAAACGGAGATGAAATAACCTTTTATTAAAAATGTTACAAAAAACCACATGCTTTCAAAGGGTGTCCTAATTTTTTCACATGACTGTATATGTGTATACGAGATATAGATCACTATATACATTCCCACATACATATATACTGTATAGAGATATATGTATAGCTAAGCTATATGGCAGCTCTACGTATCTAAGCTGTATGACAGCTCTACGTATAGCTAAGCTATATGGCAGCTCTACGTATCTAAGCTGTATGACAGCTCTACGTATAGCTAAGCTATATATGGCAGCTCTACGTATAGCTAAGCTATATGGCAGCTCTACGTATAGCTAAGCTATATGGCAGCTCTACGTATAGCTAAGCTATATATGGCAGCTCTACGTATAGCTAAGCTATATGGCAGCTCTACGTATAGCTAAGCTATATGGCAGCTCTACGTATAGCTAAGCTATATGGCAGCTCTACGTATAGCTAAGCTATATATGGCAGCTCTACGTATAGCTAAGCTATATGGCAGCTCTACGTATAGCTAAGCTATATGGCAGCTCTACGTATAGCTAAGCTATATGGCAGCTCTACGTATAGCTAAGCTATATGGCAGCTCTACGTCTAGCTAAGCTATATGGCAGCTCTACGTCTAGCTAAGCTATATGGCAGCTCTACGTCTAGCTAAGCTATATGGCAGCTCTACGTATAGCTAAGCTATATGGCAGCTCTACGTATAGCTAAGCTATATGGCAGCTCTACGTATAGCTAAGCTATATGGCAGCTCTACGTATAGCTAAGCTATATGGCAGCTCTATGTATAGCTAAGCTATATGGCAGCTCTACGTATAGCTAAGCTATATATGGCAGCTCTACGTATAGCTAAGCTATATATGGCAGCTCTATGTATAGCTAAGCTATATGACAGCTATATCTATATGACGGAGAATGATTTACTTTGTGATGTTCCTGGCGGTGGTTTTGTTTCTGATGCCAGTGGAGTAGGGCAATGGTAACTTGCTGAGGCAGCCACATCGCCAGACGCAGAGGAACGGGCACAACATTGAATCTTTCCGCCCCGCTGCCGGCACAGGTAAGGATGGCGCATGCGCGATCCCTCACAGGGGCCATGGCTGCCAGAGGAGAGAGGGGGTTGCGGACACACAGGCTCTGACGTCTCGTGTACAGAGCCGGGCCCCTCCCTACGGCAGGAGAAGCCTGTACACGAGACGTCACCGCCGGAGCCTGGTGGATGACGCCAGGGGTCACGTGACCCGCATCGGCCGCGCAGAATAAATTGTGAGTAAGTTACAAATGTGTTCCTAATGTTATAAGCCACCATAACATATAGATATAAGTCCGGCCACCTAGTGGAGACCTCTGCGGCCCCTGAGCACTTACCTCTGATCCACTGCGCCCTCAGCGGGGGCCGGATGTTCAGGAGTTTCTCTACGGCCAGGGAGTAGCATTGCTCGTTGCACATCATGGAGACGTAGTCCAAGCGGTCAAAGTAAGGCAACGCCTGCAATGACAGGAGACCGTTCACATGACCGGGAGTATAACCCCCAGCATTGTCTGGTCACCAGATCGTCCGCATTTACCTGCAGGTAGGTCTTGTACTCGATGAGCTTCTCTGTGCCCCGATGCAGGAGTCCCACATGGGGGTCACACTTCTTCACCGACTCCCCGCTCAGCTCCATGACCAGGCGGAGGACCCCGTGGGCGGCGGGGTGCTGGGGGCCAAAGTTGATGGTGAGGTTGGAGACATTTCTGTGTGCAGGGGGGTCTTTGTCTAAAAGGGAGAAGATGGAATTCAGGAAGGGGTCCCATAGCGGAGAGCAGGCTGCGACACCTGCTGGCAGGAGGAGGGTACTGCAGCACCGGGTATGAGAGTTACTGACCGTGCCAGGGGGCGGGCACCCACTTGGCGGTGGTGGCGTTCGGGTACATGACCGCCCCGCTGTACTGCTCCATGAACTCCGTGTCCGGCTGCCATTGCTTTTCTCTGGAAAACAAATAATAAAAAGTGAAATAATGAACCCTCGTTCTGAAGAATATTGGCGTCACCCAGCTCTCCGCGAGTCCAGAATGACCCACCTGTACACATACACCCCTAACAGGTGCTGGAAAAGCTGGGCGACTACTGGTGTGGACGCTGTACGCGCAGCCATACTGGGGTCACCCAGCTGTCCAACACCTCTGAGAGGCAGACATTGTCACCCGTCAGGGCCCTGGGAAAGCTGGGTGACATGTCGTGACATATACACGAGTCTAAGCAGATTTACCAGTCAGGGCCCTGGGAAAGCTGGGTAACATGTCGTGACATATACATGAGTCTAAGCAGATTTACCAGTCAGGGCCCTGGGAAAGCTGGGTGACATGTCGTGACATATACATGGAGTCTAAGCAGATTTACCAGTCAGGGCCCTAGGAAAGCTGGGTGACATGTCGTGACATATACATGGAGTCTAAGCAGTTACCAGTCAGGACCCTGGGAAAGCTGGGTGACATGTCGTGACATATACATGAGTCTAAGCAGATTTACCAGTCAGGACCCTAGGAAAGCTGGGTGACATGTCGTGACATATACATGAGTCTAAGCAGATTTACCAGTCAGGACCCTAGGAAAGCTGGGTGACATGTCGTGACATATACATGAGTCTAAGCAGATTTACCAGTCAGGACCCTAGGAAAGCTGGGTGACATGTCGTGACATATACATGAGTCTAAGCAGATTTACCAGTCAGGACCCTAGGAAAGCTGGGTGACATGTCGTGACATATACATGAGTCTAAGCAGATTTACCAGTCAGGACCCTAGGAAAGCTGGGTGACATGTCGTGACATATACATGAGTCTAAGCAGTTACCAGTCAGGACCCTAGGAAAGCTGGGTGACATGTCGTGACATATACATGAGTCTAAGCAGTTACCAGTCAGGACCCTAGGAAAGCTGGGTGACATGTCGTGACATATACATGAGTCTAAGCAGTTACCAGTCAGGACCCTAGGAAAGCTGGGTGACATGTCGTGACACATACATGGAGTCTAAGAAGAGTTTCCAGTCAGGGCCCTGGGAAAGCTGGGTGCCCACCTATCATTAAGGGTCTGGTGGCAGCCACCCAGCTCTTCCAGGACCCTGACACATGACGGCTAGGTGACCCCCTGTCACGGCTCACCCGGGACCTCCCCGCTGTCCTCTGTGTTCACCCCTCAGCCACCTCTCCCCCCGGTCACCCCTCACCCCGCCGCCTGCATTACCTGACCGGCTGGGCCACCCTCAGCCAGCGGCCGGGCAGAGCCCCTGAAGGTGCCCGCAGCCTCCCCAGAGCTCTGAGCGCCGCCATCTTCGCAGACTGCGCAAGCGCACTAACCGCAGGGAACTTCCGGTCTGACGTTCAGGCTTCACCGCTGTAAGGCATAATGAGGGGCGCCATGTTGGGTGAGGGAGGCGGCGTGATGACGTACTTCCGGCGCCGTGGAGACGCTGGAAGACATCTTGGATGAGGGTGAAGGTGCCAGGACTGGTTGTGTAATAATGTGAAGAATTTTTATATAGCGTAATATTTCTTCTAATAATGGAGGATTTGTACCTAATAACTCGGGGGCTCGTGTTTCTATGTCACTATGTCTCTCACTCGCTTCACCAGCTCCAGACGATGAATTTATCACAACCAATTTATTCCTAGAGGTTTTGTACCTGAAATATTGACTCGAAGGGGTATTCCAACTGCTACAGTTCTCACTATGCACAGGATAGGGGGGATCTATTAGATCGGCGGGAGAATGGGGACCCCGTACTCCTCAGAGCAGTCAGTCAGAAGCAATCATCAGTCCGGGGAGTACAACGCCCAGCTATCCCTGCAGCGCCCACACTGCCTCTCTGCTCATTTTGGGGTCTCCGAGGGGTATGGGGTACCCATTCTTTTACCTCCGGGACCCTCACCCATCTGTCATCCCCATGATGGTGCCGAGATATGGGAGGACCCTGGGAGTTGGAGTAGTCACCTGCAGATCACCTTGCCTGTTGCTAAGCAACGACGTGACCAGTGCGAAGTGCTGCTTCACAACCGCCATGGCCTGCTTATTACAAAGGGGAACTCCGCAGAGACGCACTGCACCCGCCGATTCTGCCGGTAGAGGGGTCGGAGAGACCGGACAGGAAGGGCTCGTCAGTATCAGACGGGTGGGGTCTGATTCCCGGGACGTGGAGGACAATGGCGCCATATTGGGATATGGACGTAACATGTGACTCGGCCTGAGCTCCCGAAACGCGTCGTCTGACACAGCAATGATGATAGTGAACAGAGAGCCGGCTCACGTCACACTGCTCACTTCAACTGAAAGACCTCCTCCTCACACAACCGAGCACCCGCCACGTGACACCCGAGCACCCGCTCCACCCGCCACGTGACACCCGAGCACCCGCTCCATCCGCCATGTGACACCCGAGCACCCGCCACATGACACCTGAGCACCCACTTCACCCGTCACGTGACACCTGAGCACCCACTTCACCAGCCACGTGACACCCGAGCACCCACTTCACCAGCCACGTGACACCCGAGCACCCGCTCCACCCGCCATGTGACAAGCAGGGTTGATACAAGTTCTAGTTTCTCAAGGCCTCCCAGCATCCGTGACCGTACACCACAAACATAGCCTAGATATCCTTCAGTCTCTCAGGACGTCGTATCAAGGGTACATGGAGCACAGTATGAAGGCGCTGGAGCTGTACAGGGAGCACAGTCTGGATGCACGGGAGCTGTACAGGGAGCACAGTATGAAGTTGCTGGAGCTGTACAGGGAGCACAGTATGAAGGTGCTGGAGCTGTACAGAGAGCACAGTATGAAGGCGCCGGAGCTGTACAGGGAGCACAGTATGAAGGCGCCGGAGCTGTACAGGGAGCACAGTATGAAGGCGCCGGAGCTGTACAGGGAGCACAGTATGAAGGCGCTGGAGCTGTACAGGGAGCACAGTATGAAGGCGCTGGAGCTGTACAGGGAGCACAGTATGAAGGCGCTGGAGCTGTACTGGGAGCACAGTATGAAGGCGCCGGAGCTGTACAGGGAGCACAGTATGAAGGCGCCGGAGCTGTACAGGGAGCACAGTATGAAGGCGCCGGAGCTGTACAGGGAGCACAGTATGAAGGCGCCGGAGCTGTACAGGGAGCACAGTATGGATGCACTGGAGCTGTACAGGGAGCACAGTATGGATGCACTGGAGCTGTACAGGGAGCACAGTATGAAGGCGCTGGAGCTGTACAGGGAGCACAGTATGAAGGCGCTGGAGCTGTACAGGGAGCACAGTCTGGATGCACGGGAGCTGTACAGGGAGCACAGTATGAAGTCGCAGGAGCTGTACAGGGAGCACAGTATGAAGGTGCTGGAGCTGTACAGAGAGCACAGTATGAAGGCGCCGGAGCTGTACAGGGAGCACAGTATGAAGGCGCCGGAGCTGTACAGGGAGCACAGTATGAAGGCGCCGGAGCTGTACAGGGAGCACAGTATGAAGGCGCTGGAGCTGTACAGGGAGCACAGTATGAAGGCGCTGGAGCTGTACAGGGAGCACAGTATGAAGGCGCTGGAGCTGTACTGGGAGCACAGTATGAAGGCGCCGGAGCTGTACAGGGAGCACAGTATGAAGGCGCCGGAGCTGTACAGGGAGCACAGTATGAAGGCGCCGGAGCTGTACAGGGAGCACAGTATGAAGGCGCCGGAGCTGTACAGGGAGCACAGTATGGATGCACTGGAGCTGTACAGGGAGCACAGTATGGATGCACTGGAGCTGTACAGGGAGCACAGTATGAAGGCGCTGGAGCTGTACAGGGAGCACAGTATGAAGGCGCTGGAGCTGTACAGGGAGCACAGTATAAAGGTGCTGGAGCTGTACAGGGAGCACAGTATGAAGGCGCTGGAGCTGTACAGGGAGCACAGTATAAAGGTGCTGGAGCTGTACAGGGAGCACAGTATGAAGGCGCTGGAGCTGTACAGGGAGCACAGTATGAAGGTGCTGGAGCTGTACAGGGAGCACAGTATGAAGGTGCTGGAGCTGTACAGGGAGCACAGTATGAAGGCGCCGGAGCTGTACAGGGAGCACAGTATGAAGGTGCTGGAGCTGTACAGGGAGCACAGTATGAAGGCGCTGGAGCTGTACAGGGAGCACAATATGAAGTTGCTGGAGCTGTACAGGGAGCACAGTATGAAGGTGCCGGAGCTGTACAGGGAGCACAGTATGAAGGTGCCGGAGCTGTACAGAGAGCACAGTATGAAGGCGCCGGAGCTGTACAGGGAGCACAGAATGAAGGCGCCGGAGCTGTACAGGGAGCACAGTATGAAGGCGCTGGAGCTGTACAGGGAGCACAGTATGAAGGCGCTGGAGCTGTACAGGGAGCACAGTATGAAGGCGCTGGAGCTGTACAGAGAGCACAGTATGAAGGCGCCGGAGCTGTACAGGGAGCACAGTATGAAGGTGCCGGAGCTGTACAGAGAGCACAGTATGAAGGCGCCGGAGCTGTACAGGGAGCACAGTATGAAGGCGCCGGAGCTGTACAGGGAGCACAGTATGAAGGCGCCGGAGCTGTACAGGGAGCACAGTATGAAGGCGCTGGAGCTGTACAGGGAGCACAGTATGAAGGCGCTGGAGCTGTACAGGGAGCACAGTATGAAGGCGCTGGAGCTGTACAGGGAGCACAGTATGAAGGCGCTGGAGCTGTACTGGGAGAACAGTATGAAGGCGCCGGAGCTGTACAGGGAGCACAGTATGAAGGCGCTGGAGCTGTACTGGGAGCACAGTATGAAGGCGCCGGAGCTGTACAGGGAGCACAGTATGAAGGCGCCGGAGCTGTACAGGGAGCACAGTATGAAGGCGCTGGAGCTGTACAGGGAGCACAGTATGAAGGCGCTGGAGCTGTACAGGGAGCACAGTATGAAGGCGCTGGAGCTGTACTGGGAGCACAGTATGAAGGCGCTGGAGCTGTACAGGGAGCACAGTATGAAGGCGCCGGAGCTGTACAGGGAGCACAGTATGAAGGCGCCGGAGCTGTACAGGGAGCACAGTATGAAGGCGCTGGAGCTGTACAGGGAGCACAGTATGAAGGCGCTGGAGCTGTACAGGGAGCACAGTATGAAGGCGCTGGAGCTGTACAGGGAGCACAGTATGAAGGCGCTGGAGCTGTACTGGGAGCACAGTATGAAGGCGCTGGAGCTGTACAGGGAGCACAGTATGAAGGCGCTGGAGCTGTACTGGGAGCACAGTATGAAGGCGCTGGAGCTGTACAGGGAGCACAGTATGAAGAAAATATGACCGTTTCTCCATGACCGTACACCGCAAACATGGCCTGGATATCCTTCAGTCTCCCGGGACGTAGTATCAGGATCCCCATGGATAAGATAATCCTATCTATGAGCTGCTGCAGACTGTCCAGGAGGCCATTTATACCTGTATACTCCACGTTTGGGTCTGGGTACTTTTCTCGGATCGCCTTGATCACGCAGGAGGGGATGGGGCCTGTGTGCTGTAACGGCATTACTGGGTGAATCAGAACAGCGCAGGCGCAGTAGGCCATCGTTCTCAAGTACCTAAAAGAAATAAAGTAAAGTCGGGATGAAGGCAGTAGGGGCTGTATAGTGTGCAGAGCGGGCAGCAGCCATACAGGCCCGGAGTGACTCCTTAAGGTCCTGGTGGTTATCACAGGTCTGTGGAGCCATGCTGACTGCAGTGCATCCCACAGCTGCTGGAGGGGGATCCATAGAGCGAACACGACCATCAAGATAGTCCCACAGATGATGGAGGGGGCGTGGGGGCTGCATAGAGCAAACACGACCATCGAGATAGTCCCACAGATGATGGAGTCGGCATGGGGGCTGCATAGAGCAAACACGACCATTGAGGTGGTCCTGCAGCTGCTGGAAGAGCTCGTGGGGGGATCCATAGAGTGAACACGACCATTGAGGTGGTCCCGCAGCTGCTGGAGGGGGATCCATAGACAGAACACGACCATTGAGGTGGTCCCACACCTGCTGGAGGGGGATCCATAGAGAGAACACGACCATTGAGGTGGTCCTGCAGCTGCTGGAGGGGGATCCATAGAGAGAACACGACCAATGAGGTGGTCCCACACCTGCTGGAGGGGGATCCATAGAGAGAACACGACCATTGAGGTGGTCCCACACCTGATGGAGGGGATCCATAGAGAGAACACGACCATTGAGGTGGTCCCACACCTGATGGAGGGGATCCATAGAGAGAACACGACCATTGAGGTGGTCCCACACCTGCTGGAGGGGATCCATAGAGAGAACACGACCATTGAGGTGGTCCCACACCTGCTGGAGGGGGATCCATACAGAGAACACGACCATTGAGGTGGTCCCACACCTGCTGGAGGGGGATCCATAGAGAGAACACGACCATTGAGGTGGTCCCACACCTGCTGGAGGGGATCCATAGAGAGAACACGACCATTGAGGTAGTCCCACACCTGCTGGAGGGGGATCCATAGAGAGAACACGACCATTGAGGTGGTCCTGCAGCTGCTGGAGGGGGATCCATAGAGAGAACACGACCATTGAGGTGGTCCCACACCTGCTGGAGGGGGATCCATAGAGAGAACACGACCATTGAGGTGGTCCCACACCTGATGGAGGGGATCCATAGAAAGAACACGACCATTGAGGTGGTCCCACACCTGCTGGAGGGGGATCCATAGAGAGAACACGACCATTGAGGTGGTCCCACACCTGCTGGAGGGGGATCCATAGAGCGAACACGACCATTGAGGTGGTCCCACACCTGATGGAGGGGATCCATAGAGAGAACACGACCATTGAGGTGGTCCCACACCTGATGGAGGGGATCCATAGAGAGAACACGACCATTGAGGTGGTCCCACGGATGCAATCTGGGGAATCGGGGCCAGGGTAGTACCTGGAAGTCTCGGTCATGCTCTTACAATGTTGGACATTCCTGGCTGGGTGACATGCCGCATTGTCTTGCTGGAGGATCCCATCCGCCCCAGGGGAGACAATCAGCATGTATGGGTGTATGTGATCTGCCAGGACCCAAATCGGTGGGGAGCCTTCCACATGGATGAGGGGCCCAGAGAACGCCACGAATACCCCCCCAGACCATAACGCTGCCCCCACCAGCTTGTGTTCTTCCAGCAATGGCTGCAGGGCGTTCCCTCTCTGATGTTTCTCTCCTCACACGCCAATTTCCATCCAATCCATGAAGCAGAAAACGTGACTCCCGCCCATTCACTTATCAGCGGAGTCCACTGCCGATACTGCCCTGACACTGAAGCCTTTCCCGCCGATGCAGCTTCGGTCCACGCCCCCCATACAGTATAACGTCTCCTTATGTCTGCCCCCATACAGTATGTATAATGTCTCCTTGTGGCTGCCCCTGCCCCCATACAGTATAACGTCTCGTTGTGGCTGCCCCCATACAGTATAACGTCTCGTTGAGGCTGCCCCATACAGTATAACGTCTCGTTGAGGCTGCCCCATACAGTATAACGTCTCGTTGAGGCTGCCCCCATACAGTATAACGTCTCGTTGAGGCTGCCCCCATACAGTATAATGTCTCGTTGAGGCTGCCCCATACAGTATAACGTCTCGTTGAGGCTGCCCCCATACAGTATAATGTCTCGTTGAGGCTGCCCCATACAGTATAACGTCTCGTTGAGGCTGCCCCCATACAGTATAATGTCTCGTTGAGGCTGCCCCCATACAGTATAACGTCTCGTTGTGGCTGCCCCCATACAGTATAACGTCTCGTTGAGGCTGCCCCCATACAGTATAACGTCTCGTTGAGGTTGCCCCCATACAGTATGTATAATGTCTCCTTGTGGCTGCCCCTGCCCCCATACAGTATAACGTCTCGTTGAGGCTGCCCCCATACAGTATAACGTCTCATTGTGGCTGCCCCCATACAGTATAACGTCTCGTTGAGGCTGCCCCCATACAGTATAACGTCTCGTTGAGGCTGCCCCCATACAGTATAATGTCTCCTTGTGGCTGCCCCCATACAGTATAACGTCTCGTTGTGGCTGCCCCCATACAGTATAACGTCTCGTTGAGGCTGCCCCCATACAGTATAACATCTCCTTGAGGCTGCCCCCATACAGTATAACGGCTCCTTGTGGCTGCCCCCATACAGTATAACGTCTCGTTGAGGCTGCCCCCATACAGTATAACGTCTCCTTGTGGCTGCCCCCATACAGTATAACGTCTCGTTGTGGCTGCCCCCATACAGTATAACGTCTCGTTGAGGCTGCCCCATACAGTATAACGTCTCGTTGAGGCTGCCCCCATACAGTATAACGTCTCCTTGTGGCTGCCCCCATACAGTATAACGTCTCGTTGTGGCTGCCCCCATACAGTATAACGTCTCGTTGAGGCTGCCCCCATACAGTATAACGTCTCGTTGAGGCTGCCCCCATACAGTATAACGTCTCGTTGAGGCTGCCCCCATACAGTATAACGTCTCGTTGAGGCTGCCCCCATACAGTATAACGTCTCGTTGTGGCTGCCCCCATACAGTATAACGTCTCGTTGAGGCTGCCCCCATACAGTATAACGTCTCGTTGAGGCTGCCCCCATACAGTATAACGTCTCCTTGTGGCTGCCCCCATACAGTATAACGTCTCGTTGAGGCTGCCCCAATACAGTATAACACCTCCTTGAGGCTGCCCCCATACAGTATAACGTCTAGTTGAGGCTGCCCCCATACAGTATAACGTCTCCTTGAGGCTGTCCCCATACAGTATAACGTCTCGTTGTGGCTGCCCCCATACAGTATAACGTCTCGTTGTGGCTGCCCCCATACAGTATAACGTCTCGTTGAGGCTGCCCCATACAGTATAACGTCTCGTTGTGGCTGCCCCCATACAGTATAACGTCTCGTTGAGGCTGCCCCCATACAGTATAACGTCTCCTTGTGGCTGCCCCCATACAGTATAATGTCTCCTTGTGGCTGCCCCCATACAGTATAACGTCTCGTTGAGGCTGCCCCCATACAGTATAACGTCTCCTTGTGGCTGCCCCCATACAGTATAACGGCTCCTTGTGGCTGCCCCCATACAGTATAACGTCTCGTTGAGGCTGCCCCCATACAGTATAACGCCTCCTTGTGGCTGCCCCCATACAGTATAACGGCTCCTTGTGGCTGCCCCCATACAGTATAATGTCTCCTTGAAGCTGCCCCCATACAGTATAACGTCTCCTTGTGCTTTTTTCTTTTAAACGGGTATTTATTGCGATATATATCGTTATCGCGATAAATTTCTTAATATTGTTATGCAAAACAGGAAAGGGTGGAGCCTAAAGAGGAAGGGGTGGGGTTTACAGAGGAAGGGGTGGGTCAAATTTATATTAGGGGGGTGCCCGAGTTTAGTCTCGCCTAGGGCAGCACAAAACCAAGATACACCACTGCTCCAGGCTGCGCCCCCACCACAGGTGCTTGTTAGTGCCCGGTCAGCAAGTTGTCCTCCGCAGCCACCACTAGGGGGAGCTCAACGACAGGACTTTCCACAATTACCATTGCTGTAAAATCCGCTTTGCGCTGAGCTCCCCCTGGTGGAGGCTGCAGGAAACTGCACGGAAAAGCCAGAAGGAGGGGGCCAGCGCTTGGGCCCCTCACACCAGGAGCCGGGGGTGACCACCTGCCTCCAGCAGAGGTAAAGGAGGGACCATAGGCTCACTGTACTGCAGGGGCGGATGAGACAAGAGACGGGAGCTCTCCCCGTTACCATATCTTCAGCCAGCGACTAGAAACTGGCACCGAGGAGAGGAGACCGACCGCGGAGGGGACAGAAAGTCAGCGGACAAGAGCCCAGGGGCTGCTGGGAAATGTAGTCCTCACAGACACAAATAAATGAGCTGTAATGCCGATTAGTGACTCCAGAGGGCGCAGGCACACCGCTGTACAGCTGATGCAGTATGTCTGCTGGTCCCGCCCACAGCTAATACAGACGAATGACGTGTAATACAGATCAGTGCCTCCAGAGGGCGCCGTCACGCCGCTGTACAGCTGATGCGGGGCCTGCGGAGGTCTGCTCACATACTCCGATGTAGGAGCTGTCAGGACGGTCACCCAGCTTTCCCAGGGACGGAACATCTCAGTGTGTCCAGCATTATACTCCTGTATATAGGTGAATTCACCATGCAGGACTCCGGGAAAGCTGGGTGACCATCACTAGATTGACTCCGTGCAGTTGTCACCCAGCTTTCCCAGGCTCCAGACTCAGTGTTAGGCCTCATGCACACGACCGTATTTTGTTTCCGTGTCCGATCCGTTTTTTTGCGGATAGGATGCGGACCCATTCATATCAATGGGTCCGCAAAAAACGCATGTCCTATTTTCTTCTTGTTTGCGGACCATAAAGCTGGGTGACTGTCATTACATGTAGGTGCTGGAGCCGTGTATCTAATCCTATCCTGTGTGATACAGTCTGCTGAGCTGTGTATCTAATCCTATCCTGTGTGATACTGTCTGCTGAGCTGTGTATCTAATCTTATCCTGTGTGATACTGCCTGCTGAGCTGTGTATCTAATCCTGTCCTGTGTGATACTGACTGCTGAGCTGTGTATCTAATCCTATCCTGTGTGATACTGTCTGCTGAGCTGTGTATCTAATCCTCTCCTGTGTGATACTGTCTGCTGAGCTGTGTATCTAATCCTATCCTGTGTGATACTGCCTGCTGAGCTGTGTATCTAATCCTATCCTGTGATACTGTCTGCTGAGCTGTGTATCTAATCCTATCCTGTGTGATACTGTCTGCTGAGCTGTGTATCTAATCCTATCCTGTGTGATACTGACTGCTGAGCTGTGTATCTAATCCTATCCTGTGTGATACTGACTGCTGAGCTGTGTATCTAATCCTATCCTGTGTGATACTGACTGCTGAGCCGTGTATCTAATCCTATCCTGTGTGATACTGACTGCTGAGCCGTGTATCTAATCCTATCCTGTGTGATACTGACTGCTGAGCTGTGTATCTAATCCTATCCTGTGTGATACTGCCTGCTGAGCAGTGTATCTAATCCTATCCTGTGTGATACTGACTGCTGAGCTGTGTATCTAATCCTATCGCGTGTGATGCTGTCTGCTGAGCTGTGTATCTAATCCTATCCTGTGTGATACTGTCTGCTGAGCTGTGTATCTAATCCTATCCTGTGTGATACTGTCTGCTGAGCTGTGTATCTAATCCTATCCTGTGTGATACTGCCTGCTGAGCTGTGTATCTAATCCTATCCTGTGTGATACTGCCTGCTGAGCTGTGTATCTAATCCTATCCTGTGTGATACTGCCTGCTGAGCTGTGTATCTAACCCCCTCCTGTGTGATACTGTCTGCTGAGCTGTGTATCTAATCCTGTCCTGTGTGATACTGCCTGCTGAGCTGTGTATCTAATCCTATCCTGTGTGATACTGTCTGCTGAGCTGTGTATCTAATCCTATCCTGTGTGATACTGTCTGCTGAGCTGTGTATCTAATCCTATCCTGTGTGATACTGTCTGCTGAGCTGTGTATCTAATCCTCTCCTGTGTGATAGTCTGCTGAGCTGTGTATCTAATCCTATCCTGTGTGATACTGTCTGCTGAGCTGTGTATCTAATCCTATCCTGTGTGATACTGTCTGCTGAGCTGTGTATCTAATCCTATCCTGTGTGATACTGTCTGCTGAGCTGTGTATCTAATCCTATCCTGTGTGATACTGACTGCTGAGCTGTGTATCTAATCCTATCCTGTGTGATACTGTCTGCTGAGCTGTGTAATCTAATCCTATCCTGTGTGATACTGTCTGCTGAGCTGTGTATCTAATCCTATCCTGTGTGATACTGTCCTGCTGAGCTGTGTATCTAATCCTATCCTGTGTGATACTGTCTGCTGAGCGGTGTATCTAATTCCTATCCTGTGTGATACTGTCTGCTGAGCTGTGTATCTAATCCTATCCTGTGTGATAGTCTGCTGAGCTGTGTATCTAATCCTATCCTGTGTGATACTGTCTGCTGAGCTGTGTATCTAATCCTATCCTGTGTGATACTGTCTGCTGAGCTGTGTATCTAATCCTATCCTGTGTGATACTGACTGCTGAGCTGTGTATCTAATCCTATCCTGTGTGATACTGTCTGCTGAGCCTGTGTATCTAATCCTATCCTGTGTGATACTGTCTGCTGAGCTGTGTATCTAATCCTATCCTGTGTGATACTGTCTGCTGAGCTGTGTATCTAATCCTATCCTGTGTGATACTGTCTGCTGAGCGGTGTATCTAATCTATCCTGTGTGATACTGTCTGCTGAGCTGTGTATCTAATCCTCTCCTGTGTGATACTGTCTGCTGAGCTGTGTATCTAATCCTATCCTGTGTGATACTGTCCTGCTGAGCTGTGTATCTAATCCTATCCTGTGTGATACTGTCTGCTGAGCTGTGTATCTAATCCTATCCTGTGTGATACTGTCTGCTGAGCTGTGTATCTAATCCTATCCTGTGTGATACTGTCTGCTGAGCTGTGTATCTAATCCTATCCTGTGTGATACTGTCTGCTGAGCTGTGTATCTAATCCTATCCTGTGTGATACTGCCTGCTGAGCTGTGTATCTAATCCTATCCTGTGTGATACTGTCTGCTGAGCCGGTGTATCTAATTCTATCCTGTGTGATACTGTCTGCTGAGCCGTGTATCTAATCCTATCCTGTGTGATACTGTCTGCTGAGCTGTGTATCTAATCCTATCCTGTGTGATACTGCCTGCTGAGCTGTGTATCTAATCCTATCCTGTGTGATACTGTCTGCTGAGCTGTGTATCTAATCCTCTCCTGTGTGATACTGTCTGCTGAGCGGTGTATCTAATTCTATCCTGTGTGATACTGTCTGCTGAGCTGTGTATCTAATCCTATCCTGTGTGATACTGTCTGCTGAGCCTGTGTATCTAATCCCTATCCTGTGTGATACTGTCTGCTGAGCTGTGTATCTAATCCTATCCTGTGTGATACTGTCTGCTGAGCCTGTGTATCTAATCCTATCCTGTGTGATACTGTCCTGCTGAGCTGTGTATCTAATCCTATCCTGTGTGATACTGACTGCTGAGCTGTGTATCTAATCCTATCCTGTGTGATACTGTCTGCTGAGCTGTGTATCTAATCCTATCCTGTGTGATACTGACTGCTGAGCTGTGTATCTAATCCTATCCTGTGTGATACTGTCTGCTGAGGCTGTGTATCTAATCCTATCCTGTGTGATACTGTCTGCTGAGCTGTGTATCTAATCCTATCCTGTGTGATACTGACTGCTGAGCTGTGTATCTAATCCTATCCTGTGTGATACTGTCTGCTGAGCTGTGTATCTAATCCTATCCTGTGTGATACTGACTGCTGAGCTGTGTATCTAATCCTATCCTGTGTGATACTGTACTGCTGAGCTGTGTATCTAATCCTATCCTGTGTGATACTGTCTGCTGAGCTGTGTATCTAATCCTATCCTGTGTGATACTGACTGCTGAGCTGTGTATCTAATCCTATCCTGTGTGATACTGTCTGCTGAGCTGTGTATCTAATCCTATCCTGTGTGATACTGACTGCTGAGCTGTGTATCTAATCCTATCCTGTGTGATACTGTCTGCTGAGCTGTGTATCTAATCCTATCCTGTGTGATACTGTCTGCTGAGCTGTGTATCTAATCCTATCCCTGTGTGATACTGTACTGCTGAGCTGTGTATCTAATCCTATCCTGTGTGATACTGTCTGCTGAGCTGTGTATCTAATCCTATCCTGTGTGATACTGACTGCTGAGCTGTGTATCTAATCCTATCCTGTGTGATACTGTCTGCTGAGCTGTGTATCTAATCCTATCCTGTGTGATACTGTACTGCTGAGCTGTGTATCTAATCCTCTCCTGTGTGATACTGTCTGCTGAGCTGTGTATCTAATCCTCTCCTGTGTGATACTGATCTGCTGAGCTGTGTATCTAATCCTATCCTATGTGATACTGCTGCTGAGCTGTGTATCTAATCCTATCCTATGTGATACTGTCTGCTGAGCTGTGTATCTAATCCTATCCAGTGTGATACTGACTGCTGAGCTGTGTATCTAATCCTATCCTATGTGATACTGTCTGCTGAGCTGTGTATCTAATCCTATCCAGTGTGATACTGTCTGCTGAGCTGTGTATCTAATCCTATCCTGTGTGATACTGACTGCTGAGCTGTGTATCTAATCCTGTCATGTGTGATACTGTCTGCTGAGCTGTGTATCTAATCCTATCCTGTGTGATACTGTCTGCTGAGCTGTGTATCTAATCCTATCCTGTGTGATACAGTCTGCTGAGCTGTGTATCTAATCCTATCCTGTGTGATACTGCCTGCTGAGCTGTGTATCTAATCCTATCCTGTGTGATACTGTCTGCTGAGCTGTGTATCTAATCCTATCCTGTGTGATATTGTCTGCTGAGCCATGTATCTAATCCTATCCTGTGTGATACTGCCTGCTGAGCTGTGTATCTAATCCTATCCTGTGTGATACTGCCTGCTGAGCTGTGTATCTAATCCTATCCTGTGTGATACTGTCTGCTGGAGAACTTCTCATTACACAATGATTACAAATAAAGTTAATTGAAATGTGTACAAAAGTAAGATAACAACCAAGAGAGATGAAGGGTGGAGCAGTTTCCTTTACTAGCCAATCAGATTACTGCTTTTATTTCATAGCTCTCATAGAGGAAATGAAAGCTGCTTTGTGATTGGTTGCCATGGGCCTGGTTCATATAAAAAGCGTAGTTTTTTTTAAAATCAACTTTAGTTATAAGGTTCAAGACAGACATTACAATACCTCATGATGTTCCAAGCCCCTACTGACTGAATAATATGAAGCATCCGGGAGTCTGGGCGCCCCTTTAAGAACTCACTGCAGTTACAGGCTGTCTATGGTATCATTCATACAGGTGGCATAGCACTACAACCCCCAGCGGACAATGCAGGGTAGCTGAGGTCAGAGATCTGCAGCGGGGGATGATAATATGGCACAGGGGGCGCTGCGGTTTTCTGCAGCTGTTCTGCAGCTTTCTGACATCTGTCCCCATTCATCCTCTATTGTGGAGGAGATTTACTGACATCCTGGAATAATGAGGGATATCCGCAGATCAGCGACCGCCATGTACGAGGAAAGCCTGCAGAACGTCGCACCCTCCGCCTCCTGGCAGATACATAGTGATATATTCTGCAGATTATTACACATCTCGGTGTGATGCCGGTCACTCCCTGGTTCTTGCTGTAGATTATATATGTATAATGGTCTCGGTGTGATGCCGGTAGCCCCCGGTCACTCCCTGGTTCTTGCTGTGAGCTCTCGGCTGTAGATTATATATGTATAATGATCTCGGTGAGATGCCGGTAGCCCCCGGTCACTCCCTGGTTCTTGCTGTGAGCTCTCGGCTGTGGATTATATATGTATAATGGTCTCGGTGTGGTGCCGGTAGCCCCCGGTCACTCCCTGGTTCTTGCTGTGGGCTCTCGGCTGTAGATTATATATGTATAATGGTCTCGGTGTGATGCCGGTAGCCCCCGGTCACTCCCTGGTTCTTGCTGTGGGCTCTCGGCTGTGGATTATATATGTATAATGATCTCGGTGAGATGCCGGTAGCCCCCGGTCACTCCCTGGTTCTTGCTGTGAGCTCTCGGCTGTGGATTATATATGTATAATGGTCTCGGTGTGGTGCCGGTAGCCCCCGGTCACTCCCTGGTTCTTGCTGTGGGCTCTCGGCTGTAGATTATATATGTATAATGGTGTCGGTGTGATGCCAGTAGCCCCCGGTCACTCCCTGGTTCTTGCTGTGAGCTCTCGGCTGTGGATTATATATGTATAATGGTCTCGGTGAGATGCCGGTAGCCCCCGGTCACTCCCGGTTCATGCTGTGAGCTCTCGGCTGTAGATTATATATGTATAATGCTCTCGGTGTGATGCCAGTAGCCCCCGGTCACTCCCTGGTTCTTGCTGTGAGCTCTCGGCTGTAGATTATATATGTATAATGGTGTCGGTGTGGTGCCGGTAGCCCCCGGTCACTCCCTGGTTCTTGCTGTGAGCTCTCGGCTGTGGATTATATATGTATAATGGTCTCGGTGTGATGCCGGTCACTCCCTGGTTCTTGCTGTAGATTATATATGTATAATGGTCTCGGTGTGATGCCGGTAGCCCCCGGTCACTCCCTGGTTCTTGCTGTGAGCTCTCGGCTGTAGATTATATATGTATAATGGTCTCGGTGTGATGCCAGTAGCCCCCGGTCACTCCCTGGTTCTTGCTGTATATTATATATGTATAATGGTCTCGGTGTGGTGCCGGTAGCCCCCGGTCACTCCCTGGTTCTTGCTGTGGGCTCTCGGCTGTAGATTATATATGTATAATGGTGTCGGTGTGATGCCAGTAGCCCCCGGTCACTCCCTGGTTCTTGCTGTGAGCTCTCGGCTGTGGATTATATATGTATAATGGTCTCGGTGAGATGCCGGTAGCCCCCGGTCACTCCCGGTTCATGCTGTGAGCTCTCGGCTGTAGATTATATATGTATAATGCTCTCGGTGTGATGCCAGTAGCCCCCGGTCACTCCCTGGTTCTTGCCGTGAGCTCTCGGCTGTAGATTATATATGTATAATGGTGTCGGTGTGGTGCCGGTAGCCCCCGGTCACTCCCTGGTTCTTGCTGTGAGCTCTCGGCTGTGGATTATATATGTATAATGGTCTCGGTGTGATGCCGGTAGCCTCCGGTCACTCCCCGGTTCATGCTGTGGGCTCTCGGCTGTAGATTATATATGTATAATGGTCTCGGTGTGATGTCGGTAGACCACGGTCACTCCCTGGTTCTTGCTGTGGGCTCTCGGCTGTAGATTATATATGTATAATGGTCTCGGTGTGATGCCGGTAGCCCCCGGTTCATGCTGTGGGCTCTCGGCTGTAGATTATATATGTATAATGGTGTTGGTGTGATGCCGGTAGCCCCCGGTCACTCCCTGGTTCATGCTGTGGGCTCTCGGCTGTAGATTATTTATGTATAATGGTGTTGGTGTGATGCCGGTAGCCCCCGGTCACTCCCTGGTTCATGCTGTGGGCTCTCGGCTGTAGATTATTTATGTATAATGGTGTTGGTGTGATGCCGGTAGCCCCCGGTCACTCCCTGGTTCATGCTGTGGGCTCTCGGCTGTAGATTATATATGTATAATGGTGTTGGTGAGATGCCGGTAGCCCCCGGTCACTCCCTGGTTCTTGCTGTGGGCTCTCGGCTGTAGATTATATATGTATAATGGTGTCGGTGTGATGCCGGTAGCCCCCGGTCACTCCCTGGTTCTTGCTGTGGGCTCTCGGCTGTATATTATATATGTATAATGGTGTCGGTGTGATGCCGGTAGCTCCCGGTCACTCCCTGGTTCTTGCTGTAGATTATATATGTATAATGGTGTCGGTGTGATGCCGGTAGCCCCCGGTCACTCCCTGGTTCTTGCTGTGGGCTCTCGGCTGTATATTATATATGTATAATGGTCTCGGTGTGGTGCCGGTAGCCCCCGGTCACTCCCTGGTTCTTGCTGTAGATTATATACGTATAATGGTCTCGGTGTGGTGCCGGTAGCCCCCGGTCACTCCCTGGATCTTGCTGTGGATTATATATGTATAATGGTCTCGGTGTGATGCCGGTAGCCTCCGGTCACTCCCCGGTTCATGCTGTGGGCTCTCGGCTGTAGATTATATATGTATAATGGTCTCGGTGTGATGTCGGTAGACCACGGTCACTCCCTGGTTCTTGCTGTGGGCTCTCGGCTGTAGATTATATATGTATAATGGTCTCGGTGTGATGCCGGTAGCCCCCGGTTCATGCTGTGGGCTCTCGGCTGTAGATTATATATGTATAATGGTGTTGGTGTGATGCCGGTAGCCCCCGGTCACTCCCTGGTTCATGCTGTGGGCTCTCGGCTGTAGATTATTTATGTATAATGGTGTTGGTGTGATGCCGGTAGCCCCCGGTCACTCCCTGGTTCATGCTGTGGGCTCTCGGCTGTAGATTATATATGTATAATGGTGTCGGTGTGGTGCCGGTAGCCCCCGGTCACTCCCTGGTTCTTGCTGTGAGCTCTCGGCTGTGGATTATATATGTATAATGGTCTCGGTGTGATGCCGGTAGCCTCCGGTCACTCCCCGGTTCTTGCTGTGGGCTCTCGGCTGTAGATTATATATGTATAATGGTGTCGGTGTGGTGCCGGTAGCCCCCGGTCACTCCCTGGTTCTTGCTGTGGGCTCTCGGCTGTAGATTATATATGTATAATGGTGTCGGTGTGATGCCGGTAGCCCCCGGTCACTCCCTGGTTCTTGCTGTGGGCTCTCGGCTGTAGAATATATATGTATAATGGTGTTGGTGAGATGCCGGTAGCCCCCGGTCACTCCCTGGTTCTTGCTGTATATTATATATGTATAATGGTGTTGGTGAGATGCCGGTAGCCCCCGGTCACTCCCTGGTTCTTGCTGTGGGCTCTCGGCTGTAGATTATATATGTATAATGGTGTCGGTGTGGTGCCGGTAGCCCCCGGTCACTCCCTGGTTCTTGCTGTAGATTATATATGTATAATGGTCTCGGTGTGGTGCCGGTAGCCCCCGGTCACTCCCTGGTTCATGCTGTAGATTATATATGTATAATGGTGTCGGTGTGATGCCGGTAGCCCCCGGTCACTCCCTGGTTCTTGCTGTGGGCTCTCGGCTGTAGAATATATATGTATAATGGTGTCGGTGTGGTGCCGGTAGCCCCCGGTCACTCCCTGGTTCTTGCTGTAGATTATATATGTATAATGGTGTCGGTGTGATGCCGGTAGCCCCCGGTCACTCCCTGGTTCTTGCTGTGGGCTCTCGGCTGTAGATTATATATGTATAATGGTGTCGGTGTGGTGCCGGTAGCCCCCGGTCACTCCCTGGTTCTTGCTGTAGATTATATATGTATAATGGTCTCGGTGTGGTGCCGGTAGCCCCCGGTCACTCCCTGGTTCATGCTGTAGATTATATATGTATAATGGTGTCGGTGTGATGCCGGTAGCCCCCGGTCACTCCCTGGTTCTTGCTGTGGGCTCTCGGCTGTAGAATATATATGTATAATGGTGTCGGTGTGGTGCCGGTAGCCCCCGGTCACTCCCTGGTTCTTGCTGTAGATTATATATGTATAATGGTGTCGGTGTGATGCCGGTAGCCCCCGGTCACTCCCTGGTTCTTGCTGTGGGCTCTCGGCTGTATATTATATATGTATAATGGTGTCGGTGTGGTGCCGGTAGCCCCCGGTCACTCCCTGGTTCTTGCTGTAGATTATATACGTATAATGGTCTCGGTGTGGTGCCGGTAGCCCCCGGTCACTCCCTGGATCTTGCTGTATATTATATATGTATAATGGTCTCGGTGTGGTGCCGGTAGCCCCCGGTCACTCCCTGGTTCTTGCTGTATATTATATATGTATAATGGTCTCGGTGTGATGCCGGTAGCCCCCGGTCACTCCCTGGTTCTTGCTGTAGATTATATATGTATAATGGTCTCGGTGTGATGCCTGTAGCCCCCGGTCACTCCCTGGTTCTTGCTGTAGATTATATATGTATAATGGTCTCGGTGTGGTGCCGGTAGCCCCCGGTCACTCCCTGGTTCTTGCTGTAGATTATATATGTATAATGGTCTCGGTGTGATGCCTGTAGCCCCCGGTCACTCCCTGGTTCTTGCTGTATATTATATATGTATAATGGTCTCGGTGTGATGCCGGTAGCCCCCGGTCACTCCCTGGTTCATGCTGTGGGCTCTCGGCTGTAGATTATATATGTATAATGGTCTCGGTGTGATGCCGGTAGCCCCCGGTCACTCCCTGGTTCTTGCTGTATATTATATATGTATAATGGTCTCGGTGTGGTGCCGGTAGCCCCCGGTCACTCCCTGGATCTTGCTGTAGATTATATATGTATAATGATCTCGGTGTGGTGCCGGTAGCCCCCGGTCACTCCCTGGTTCTTGCTGTATATTATATATGTATAATGGTGTCGGTGTGATGCCGGTAGCCCCCGGTCACTCCCTGGTTCTTGCTGTAGATTATATATGTATAATGGTCTCGGTGTGATGCCGGTAGCCCCCGGTCACTCCCTGGTTCATGCTGTGGGCTCTCGGCTGTAGATTATATATGTATAATGGTCTCGGTGTGATGCCGGTAGCCCCCGGTCACTCCCTGGTTCTTGCTGTAGATTATATACGTATAATGGTCTCGGTGTGGTGCCGGTAGCCCCCGGTCACTCCCTGGATCTTGCTGTATATTATATATGTATAATGGTCTCGGTGTGGTGCCGGTAGCCCCCGGTCACTCCCTGGTTCTTGCTGTGAGCTCTCGGCTGTAGATTATATATGTATAATGGTGTCGGTGTGGTGCCGGTAGCCCCCGGTCACTCCCTGGTTCTTGCTGTAGATTATATATGTATAATGGTCTCGGTGTGGTGCCGGTAGCCCCCGGTCACTCCCTGGTTCTTGCTGTAGATTATATATGTATAATGATCTCGGTGTGGTGCCGGTAGCCCCCGGTCACTCCCTGGTTCTTGCTGTATATTATATATGTATAATGGTCTCGGTGTGGTGCCGGTAGCCCCCGGTCACTCCCTGGTTCTTGCTGTAGATTATATATGTATAATGGTGTCGGTGTGATGCCGGTAGCCCCCGGTCACTCCCTGGTTCTTGCTGTATATTATATATGTATAATGGTCTCGGTGTGATGCCGGTAGCCGCCGGTCACTCCCTGGTTCTTGCTGTAGATTATATATGTATAATGGTGTCGGTGTGATGCCGGTAGCCCCCGGTCACTCCCTGGTTCTTGCTGTAGATTATATATGTATAATGGTGTCGGTGTGATGCCGGTAGCCCCCGGTCACTCCCTGGTTCTTGCTGTAGATTATATATGTATAATGGTTTCGGTGTGGTGCCGGTAGCCCCCGGTCACTCCCTGGTTCTTGCTGTAGATTATATATGTATAATGGTGTCGGTGTGGTGTTGGTAGCCCCCGGTCACTCCCTGGTTCTTGCTGTAGATTATATATGTATAATGGTGTCGGTGTGATGCCGGTAGCCCCCGGTCACTCCCTGGTTCTTGCTGTATATTATATATGTATAATGGTCTCGGTGTGATGCCGGTAGCCGCCGGTCACTCCCTGGTTCTTGCTGTAGATTATATATGTATAATGGTGTCGGTGTGATGCCGGTAGCCCCCGGTCACTCCCTGGTTCTTGCTGTAGATTATATATGTATAATGGTGTCGGTGTGATGCCGGTAGCCCCCGGTCACTCCCTGGTTCTTGCTGTAGATTATATATGTATAATGGTGTCGGTGTGATGCCGGTAGCCCCCGGTCACTCCCTGGTTCTTGCTGTAGATTATATATGTATAATGGTCTCGGTGTGGTGCCGGTAGCCCCCGGTCACTCCCTGGTTCTTGCTGTAGATTATATATGTATAATGGTCTCGGTGTGGTGCCGGTAGCCCCCGGTCACTCCCTGGTTCTTGCTGTAGATTATATATGTATAATGGTCTCGGTGTGGTGCCGGTAGCCCCCGGTCACTCCCTGGTTCATGCTGTGGGCTCTCGGCTGTAGATTATATATGTATAATGGTGTTGGTGTGATGCCGGTAGCCCCCGGTCACTCCCTGGTTCTTGCTGTAGATTATATATGTATAATGGTCTCGGTGTGGTGCCGGTAGCCCCCGGTCACTCCCTGGTTCTTGCTGTAGATTATATATGTATAATGGTGTCGGTGTGGTGCCGGTAGCCCCCGGTCACTCCCTGGTTCTTGCTGTAGATTATATATGTATAATGGTCTCGGTGTGGTGCCGGTAGCCCCCGGTCACTCCCTGGTTCTTGCTGTAGATTATATATGTATAATGGTCTCGGTGTGGTGCCGGTAGCCCCCGGTCACTCCCTGGTTCTTGCTGTAGATTATATATGTATAATGGTCTCGGTGTGGTGCCGGTAGCCCCCGGTCACTCCCTGGTTCTTGCTGTAGATTATATATGTATAATGATCTCGGTGTGGTGCCGGTAGCCCCCGGTCACTCCCTGGTTCTTGCTGTATATTATATATGTATAATGGTCTCGGTGTGGTGCCGGTAGCCCCCGGTCACTCCCTGGTTCTTGCTGTAGATTATATATGTATAATGGTGTCGGTGTGGTGCCGGTAGCCCCCGGTCTGCATGTGGGATCCTATACAACTGTTACATGTCTGGGCTGTTTTTCCCGCCCCCTTTGTGCCACATTTACATTTGGACGCCATGCTTCCCCTGCACCCCTGGGTGTCCCCAGCTTCTCGGCGGTATATGTGAGCCTTGCCGGTGACACCGCTGGCTGCGTCTCGCGCTGTTGGATCGGTCGGAATGATCTCTGTTTACTCGGACAATCACTTCCAGATGTGCGTTACTCTGTGTCAGCAAAAGGATCGGCCGGGAGGAGGGAAGAGAGAGCGGCGGCGGCACAGGACCAGGAGGAGACCTCATGTCATGGATGCCAGCCCTGTACACACACCCCAGCTCTGCCCACGGGGTTGGCGCTGAGTACCAGTGGCCGCCAACAAGGATCCTTACTGCTGCCATTACTGATTCTTTGCCCTGGGTGATGGAAAACCTAGCCACAACCAACATCCAGACTGCAGGGGCGGCACAGCTACCCACCCCACCCACCCGTCTTCTGTGCCATGTTGTTCTGCAGGATGCCCACAGGGGGCAGTAGTGAATAATAGAATCCTCAGCTTTGTATTGAGTCTCTGTTGATGTTCTCTGTAATTCCTCTAGATGGCAGTAGTGAACATCACAATTCTCAGCATCCTATTGGCCCTCAGTTCTGCGTCCCAGTCCTCGGATGGCACTGGTAAACATTGGAGCCCCCAGCGGCACTACTTTCAGCCCTGGGATTCTTTGTCCATCCCTTGCAGTTCTCTGTGAGGCCTCTCGGGGGCAGCAGTGAACATCACGCCGATCCTCAGTCTGTCATTGGGCCCCCACAGAAACTGGGGGCAAAGAGATGACACGAAATCCTCTGCTGACCGAGTCTTCTGGGAAGAATCTCTTCACCCCTCCGGCCGAGGCCTCTCCAGAGACGGCCATTATACACCAATTCATATCGGGGTCCTCGCCTCCGGCTTCCTTTTTTGAGTTGGTTTTCTTTTACTTTTATCCTTTTTCCCCTTTTTGTTTCCAATTTTTTTAACCTAATTTTTACTTTTTTTTATTTTTTAACTAATTTTTATTCATTTATTTACCAAATTTTTATTTATTTTACATTTTTTACCTCATTTTTATTTTATTTTTTACTCATTTTTATTTATTTTTACCTTATTTTTATTTATTTTTTAACTAATTTTTATTTATTTTTTTACTTTATTTTTATTTATTTATTTATTATTTCATTTTTATTTAAATTTTTTTGACCCCAGGCCTTTTTTGTTTCACTTTCCTTTTATTTTCATTTTTTGTTTGTCATTTTTTTTTTTTTTTTTTGTTTACCTTTTTTTTATCCTGTCGGCTTTGAGCAGAAAACTGGACGACCCTCAGGCACAGGCTGCAGTTGGTACTCACCTGGCAGATCCCGCGCCGCTGCGCTCTATTTACCTGGCTGCAGCGGTGACATCATCTCAGGAACATGTGACTCCTCCAGCCAATCAGTGGTGCTGTGACGAGGCCAGTGCTCGATTGGCTGCAGGGGTCATGTGACGTCACCGCTGCAGCCAGGTAAGTACCATTTCTTTACTGCAGCCTGATCCCTGGGGTTGTCCTCAGATTTCTCCTGAAACCCGACGACCCCTTTAAGTCGCCATCTTGGAGACCTAAGTGCAGCTGACGATGAAAAACGCACCTACAACTGCGACGAGATAAAACCACACATGTGAATGAAGATGGCGGTTTTTGGGGTCGGGGGAGACATATTTGGACATCCCGCGGAGTTATTAACCAGTGCATGCCTGGCTCTGGAGATCCCCCCTCCGCGGTGGCTTTGGTCCCTGACATCATGGCAGTCGCTCGCTGCACAGTGCAGTTTCGTGGATCTGTAGGAGCTGCGCTCCCTCCGCGCCCCGGCCTATGTCCCCGTATGCACTCTCTGAAACCTATCCCCCCCACAGGAGCGCTCATAGGCAAAAAAAAACGGACCAGACCAAGCAAAATAGAGCGCTACCTCCGGCTTTCCGGGATCCCGTCCACGGAGCAGGATGGCGGCCAAAACAACATATGTTGAGAACTAACATCGGGGCGTTCGGAACGCAAAAGCATCCCGCAAACGCCAGAGGGGGTTTAACATTCAGGCCACGGCACCGTCCTCACTTCACCCCGCGGGGTCTCGGTACGCTCGCTGGGCCCGACATGTGCTTCTGGTTAGGAGATGGCGGGTGTGGGCTGTCACGCGGTAATTACACGGTCGGGGGCTTCGTTTAGAAGGTAGAGGGGGGGCAGTGGGAATCCCCGGACTGACCGCTGGATTTAATATGGCTGCGCACGGAGGCGTGGCTTGTCGTCATAGTAATAGGGGCAGAAATAAACGGCGCAGTTATGGCGCTTCCAGCGCAGTGGGCGGGTCTTGACGGCCGGGATTTCATTAACAAAAAAAATCCCATGTGTAACGGCAGCGAGGACACATGGCTTCCATTAGAGAGAACAGAGAGGGTTAACCATCATACTCTAGTCACACCCAAAGCTGCACCCACGCTTGATCTGTTCCCCATTAGGCTAGAAGATGCCCCCGCTGGTTCAGGGTCTGTACAGCGCACGACTTGCAGTGGTGCATTGTGGGAGAGGTTGTGCGTCTCCCATAATGCAGGGGTGCAGGGCATTATGGGAGCAGCTGGGAGTGGCGGGTCTGCCAGCACAGTTCTAATGGACCCCTGCATACCAGCCAGCAAAATGGTCAGTGCAGCTTTGGATGTGACTGGAGTAGAAGTAAAGCAAAAATTAATTCCTCTTATCTCCTTGCTGCATCATGGGAAATCTGGTGTTTACACCAGTCACATCTAAAGCTGCATTCAGAGGGTGCCGAGGCAGCGGACGTAATCTTACAGAAAACGTTAGCTTTTTGTGCAGCTTTGGCTGTGACTGGAAAGTCAGCTGACAGATCCGTCCATGTGAAGGTGGATGCTTGGCAGATGCTCAGTGACCTCCCTCCCCGACAACTATTTTCCCATCGTCCCGACCTAACCGGTTTAAAGTGACCTCAGAAATGGCGGTGACCACAGGCCGGGACGTAGCGCCAAATCCCGTCTCCCACATCAGACATCAGTGTAAAGTGTCTCATAATAACGGGGCGGGGGAGGGGCTCGCTGAGCCGCCATCTTTACCTCAGAGAGAGCTGTCAGAAGGTAACATGACTCCCATCCTCCGCAGCCTCATTATTATAAATACCGGCTCAGATTCCATGTCGGACCCTTGGCCGTTCCCAGACGAAGCCGCACGCTCCGGGCCAAGTCTGGCGATCAGCGCTTTTACGGCAGACATAAGGCGCTGCCAGCGGCTCAGGCGGGTATATCTGCATGCCTCCCAGCTTTCCTCCAGCCCTGAATGGCAGTTACTCCAGTCACATCCAGAGCTGCATCATGTCACCTACTACAGGACATGGAGTCTGGGAAAGCTGGGTGACGGAGCTGTCGTAGCCTCGTTCTGTGACCTCAGATTCTGCCCTCGTGGTGACAACGACCTCATGTACGGGGACGACGCTCCGCAAGGTCAAACCGAGGGTCATCGCCCTCCAGTCACCTCTAAAGCACCACCGAAACACGCAGGATAATTCATTACATGATCACAACCAGAAAGCGACAGCTGGAAGACTGCCGCCATGACGGGCCGAGATAACCGGGGCACTGGCCAGTAATTCACCCGTGTGGTCCCAGTCATGGCATCTGTCCTGGATCTGTGTGGGAGGAGTGACAACTAAGCTGTGGTGCCATGCAGTGCCAGTGTAACACAGCCATATGGCGGTATTAAAAATACACAGCGCCGTCCAATATCAGCACAACGGTGGCAAAGAAGGAGAACCACATGACGCCATTACGATAGTAATAGGATAGTGCCGTAATAGAGTAGTGCCGTACAGTAGTAATAGAGTAGTGCCGTACAGTAGTAATAGAGTAGTGCCGTACAGTAGTAATAGAGTAGTGCCGTACTGTGCCAACACGATAGTGCTGTAATAGAGTAGTGCCATACTGTGCCAACATGATAGTGCTGTACAATAGTAATAGGATAGTGCCATACTGTGCCTACATGATAGTGCTGTACAATAGTAATATAGTAGTGCCATACTGTGCCAACATGATACTGCTGTAATAGAGTAGTGCCATACTGTGCCAACATGATAGTGCTGTAATAGAGTAGTGCCATACTGTGCCAACATGATAGTGCTGTAATAGAGTAGTGCCATACTGTGCCAACATGATAGTGCTGTAATAGAGTAGTGCCATACTGTGCCAACACGATAGTGATGTAATAGAGTAGTGCCATACTGTGCCAACACGATAGTGCTGTAATAGAGTAGTGCCATACTGTGCCTACATGATAGTGCTGTAATAGAGTAGTGCCATACTGCGCCAACATAAGTGCCATAACGATAGTGCCGTATAATAGTAATATGGTAGTGCCATACTGCGCCAACATAAGTGCCATAACGATAGTGCCGTACAATAGTAATATGATAGTACAATAGTAATAGGATAGTGCCATACTGTGCCTACACGATAGTGCTGTAATAGAGTAGTGCCATACTGTGCCTACACGATAGTGCTGTAATAGAGTAGTGCCATACTGTGCCTACACGATAGTGCTGTAATAGAGTAGTGCCATACTACGCCAATACGATAGTGCTGTACAATAGTAATAGAGTAGTGCCATACTGTGCCAACATAAGTGCCATAACGATAGTGCCGTACAATAGTAATATGGTAGTGCCATAACGATAGTGCCGTACAATAGTAATATGGTAGTGCCATACTGCGCCAACATAAGTGCCATAACGATAGTGCCGTACAATAGTCACAGAATAGTGCCATGCTGCATCAACATAAAAGTACCACGTAGTGTCAGAATTCTAGTGGCATTGAACTAGTAGTGCCAACATCAACATGGCGTAAAGTGTCTACATTATAGTGCCGTAGGAGCTGTTCAGATCCATTACTGTTTGTTTATTACTGCAGTCACACCCACAGCTGCTGCAAATCTACTCACATCCCCGCTAGAGCTGCATCTTGGCTCCTATCATATGGGGGGGGGGGGGAGGCATGAGGCTTTCTCTGCCTGTATGAAGGGGGGGGGGGGGGCCACAGAGCACCCCCCTCGCCCGCCATCCCCGCCAGCTGAGATTCCAATGTTTCATGAACACATAACCGCTGTGCGCTCGCCCAGTATTCGCGCTTGGAACAGAGCCGCATTCCCCGGAGGAAACGTTCTACCAGAGACAAGGCCCAGATAGCAGGGGAAGGGGGGGGGGTACTTATTTTACTTATGGTGAACTACAACTCCCAGCAAGCGGAAACAACAAATCACAGCATCTGAAGAAGATATTATTTTTAAAAGTTAAAAATTTAAAGGGCCACTAGCGCCTTTTTCCCCCTCTGTCTCTTCTGTAGCATTGTCAGCATCTTCTTATCTAAGGTCCAGGATTTCATAAATTCTCCCCTTCCCCATGACTAATCATCCCATGGACCCCCTCCCCCTTGTTGAGGGTCCTAAGTCAAAGGCAGAAGACATGGTGGGAACTTTTTTCAAGACCCTAAGTCTGATTAATGGTGGTGAGGTTCTTCCCTGTCCGCTCTGGGCATAAGCTCCTTCACCAGGGCGGGAGGAGGTGAGGTGAACGACCGTCCATGTTTACCCTACGATGAGTCACTCCCTATATGAATTACGGGAGGTCTTCATCCCATTCCCTCCTCTGAAGTTTCTGAGAAAGAAGAGTGTCGTCCAGCCAGGAGACAAGAGACAGATGGACTTCAGGGAAGAAAACAACCCCAACTCTTCCAAAAAGATTTTTCATTGTGTACATTAAAAGCCACAGAAGGACCACCGAAAGCAGCGATCCATCTTCTAATGGAGGACTCGGGGGCCATGGAGGCGCTCGCCATAATTTACAGTCAATTAGGGACAAGCCTCAAGGCATTCCACAGATAATGAGGTCTCCCCCTCCCTAAAAAATAAAGGCAGTCCCATCCAAACTTCCTCCCCAAAGACGGACCCCCCCCCCCCCCACCCCTTTGAAGACGAAGAAGGCATCTCCCTTCCCTAAAGACGACTGCTCCATTCTGAATTGTTGGGCGACAAATAAAAGTTAAACCAACCTTGACAATTGGGTCACCTACTTTGACGTATCAATATAATGTCCTCCATACCCCATCCCAGAGGATAACCTTTATTTCCAACTTGTAAGAGATGAATCGAAGAGATGAATGTTGCCTACAATATGGAAGTCATGTATCAAAATAATGTCCCCCTTCCCCAAAAGAAAACCTTCATTTCCAAGGTTTTGGAGATGTATGGTAGATGTTGCCCATAACATGGAGATCATGTATCATATAATGTCCTTCCAGAAGACAATCTTCATTTCCAAGGTGTAGGAGATAAATGGTAGATGTTGCCAACAACATGGAGTTCATCTATCAATATAATGTCCCCCAAGAAGACAACCTTTATTTCCAAAGTGTAGGAGATAAATGGTAGATGTAGCCCAAACATGGAGGTCATGTATCATATAATGTCCACCCAGAAGACAACCCTCATTTCCAAGGTGTAGGAGATAAATGGTAGATGTTCACACACAATATGGAGGCCATCTATAAATATAAAGTTCTCCTAAAAGACAACCCTCATTTCCAAGGTGTAGGAGATGAATGGTAGATGTTCACACACAATATGGAGGCCATCTATAAATATAAAGTTCTCCTAAAAGACAACCCTCATTTCCAAGGTGTAGGAGATGAATGGTGGATGTTCATTGTAGGAGATGAATGGTGGATGTTCATTCACAACATGGAGGTCATCTATTAGTATAATATTCTCCATCCCTCAGAAGAAAAGTTCTTTTTCAAGGTGTAGGGGATGAAAGGCAGATGTTGCACACAACATGATGGAGGTCCTGTATGAATATAAGAGGACAACCTTCATTCCCAAGGTGTAGGGTATGACTGGTAGATGTAGGGAGGTCATGTATCAATAGGGTCATTTGAATGTTTCTATCCAAAAGCTACTGCTAATAAAACAAAAAGAAGCTTAACCCCCTCCCAAAAAGTTGACCACTTATCCTCTCCCCTTGTCCTTCGAAAAAGACTTCCCATCCGAATGAAGACAACTTCCATCTGACCCCAACCCAAAAAGATGAATTTGATCCCCAAGCACAAGAGCCCATTATTTAGATCAGTGGCGTCGAGTTCAGTTCCAATCATGAATTGGCCTAGAAGTCACTGGTGGTCTTCAACCATCTGACTCCAAGAGCATCAATCTGACTTCCCCCTAAAAGGTGACTGCCCCCACTCCTGAAAGAAGACCCCATCTGCAGACACCACCAAAAATGTCAGGTTAATATGGAGGTCATAGGTTTGGCGTTGCGGTATACGAAGGTCGTGCTACGAGGTAAGGAATCAGATGATATCTCATCACCTTGGGTCGTGGGGGGTGCACCATTTTATTACATTACCCTCTGGACGCGATAAGATGTTCCTGGTGAGTAAGAGAAGCAGATGTCCGATGACTCACGTGTCCAGGTAATGACACAACGGTGAGATCAGAGGCCTCAGACCGCAGATGAGGAGGGGAGCCCGGCTCGCTGGCTGAGGGCCAGGCCCAGATGTCTGTGACCTTGTGGCCGACAGGAGATGTCTGAGATACAATGCAGAGCAACGGAGTAAACAAAGCCGAATCTACCGCAACACTGTACACGTGGAGCAAACCAGGGCCCAGGTCTATGGAAGCCCCAGAGCGATAACACTGTACAAATAGCATAGCATGAGATGCACGCCTATATAATACTGCCATACTGTGCCTATATAATACTGCCATACTGTGCCTATATAATACTGCCATACTGTGCCTATATAAAATACTGCCATACTGTGCCTATATAATACTGCCATACTGTGCCTATATAATACTGCCAGACTGTGCCTATATAATAGTACTATACTGTGCCTATATAATACTGCCATACTGTGCCTATATAATACTGCCATACTGTGCCTATATAATACTGCCATACTGTGCCTATATAAAATACTGCCATACTGTGCCTATATAATACTGCCATACTGTGCCTATATAATACTGCCATACTGTGCCTATATAATACTGCCATACTGTGCCTATATAATACTGCCATACTGTGCCTATATAATACTGCCATACTGTGCCTATATAATAGTGCCATACTGTGCCTATATAATACTGCCATGCTGTGCCTATATAATACTGCCATACTGTGCCTATGTAATAGTACCGTACTGTGCCTATATAATACTGCCATACTGTGCCTATATAATACTGCCATACTGTGCCTATATAATAGTGCCATTCTGTGCCTATGTAATACTGCCATAATGTGCCTATATAATATTGCCATACTGTGCCTATATAATAGTGCCATACTGTGCCTATATAATACTGCCATACTGTGCCTATATAATACTGCCATACTGTGCCTATATAATATTGCCATACTGTGCCTATATAATACTGCCATACTGTGCCTATATAATAGTGCAGTACTGTGCCTATATAATAGTACCATACTGTGCCTATATAATACTGCCAGACTGTGCCTATATAATACTGCCATACTGTGCCTATATAATAGTGCAGTACTGTGCCTATATAATACTGCCATACTGTGCCTATATAATACTGCCATACTGTGCCTATATAATACTGCCATACTGTGCCTATATAATATTGCCATACTGTGCCTATGTAATACTGCCATACTGTGCCTATATAATACTGCCATACTGTGCCTATATAATACTGCCATACTGTGCCTATACAATACTGCCATACTGTGCCTATATAATACTGCCATACTGTGCCTATGTAATACTGCCATACTGTGCCTATATAATACTGCCATACTGTGCCTATATAATACTGCCATACTGTGCCTATATAATACTGCCGTACTGTGCCTATGTAATACTGCCATACTGTGCCTATATAATACTGCCATACTGTGCCTATGTAATACTGCCATACTGTGCCTATATAATACTGCCATACTGTGCCTATATAATAGTGCAGTACTGTGCCTATGTAATACTGCCATACTGTGCCTATATAATACTGCCAGACTGTGCCTATATAATAGTGCCGTACTGTGCCTATGTAATACTGCCATACTGTGCCTATATAATACTGCCATACTGTGCCTATATAATACTGACATACTGTGCCTATGTAAAAGTATCATACTGTGCCTATATAATACTGCCATACTGTGCCTATATAATACTGCCATACTGTGCCTATATAATACTGCCATACTGTGCCTATATAATACTGACATACTGTGCCTATGTAAAAGTATCATACTGTGCCTATATAATACTGCCAGACTGTGCCTATATAATAGTGCCACACTGTGCCTATGTAATAGTGCCATACAGTGCCTATTTAATACTGTCATACTGTGCCTATGTAATACTGCCATACTGTGCCTATATAATACTGCCATACTGTGCCTATATAATACTGCCATACTGTGCCTATGTAATACTGCCATACTGTGCCTATATAATAGTGCAGTACTGTGCCTATATTATACTGCCATACTGTCCCTATATAATAGTGCCATACTGTGCCTATGTAATACTGCCATACTGTGCCTATATAATAGTGCAGTACTGTGCCTATATAATACTGCCATACTGTGCCAATATAATACTGACATACTGTGCCTATGTAAAAGTATCATACTGTGCCTATATAATACTGCCATACTGTGCCTATATAATACTGCCATACTGTGCCTATATAATACTGACATACTGTGCCTATGTAAAAGTATCATACTGTGCCTATATAATACTGCCAGACTGTGCCTATATAATAGTGCCATACTGTGCCTATATAATACTGCCATACTGTGCCTATGTAATACTGCCATACTGTGCCTATATAATAGTGCAGTACTGTGCCTATATAATACTGCCATACTGTGCCTATATAATACTGCCAGACTGTGCCTATATAATAGTGCAGTACTGTGCCTATATAATACTGCCATACTGTGCCTATATAATACTGCCACACTGTGCCTATGTAATAGTGCCATACAGTGCCTATTTAATACTGTCATACTGTGCCTATGTAATACTGCCATACTGTGCCTATATAATACTGCCATACTGTGCCTATGTAATACTGCCATACTGTCCCTATATAATAGTGCCATACTGTGCCTATGTAATACTGCCATACTGTGCCTATATAATAGTGCAGTACTGTGCCTATATAATACTGCCATACTGTGCCTATATAATACTGCTAGACTGTGCCTATATAATAGTGCAGTACTGTGCCTATATTATACTGCCATACTGTCCCTATATAATAGTGCCATACTGTGCCTATGTAATACTGCCATACTGTGCCTATATAATAGTGCAGTACTGTGCCTATATAATACTGCCATACTGTGCCTATATAATACTGCCATACTGTGCCTATATAATACTGCCAGACTGTGCCTATATAATAGTGCCGTACTGTGCCTATGTAATACTGCCATACTGTGCCTATATAATATTGCCATACTGTGCCTATATAATAGTGCCATACTGTGCCTATATAATACTGCCATACTGTGCCTATATAATACTGCCATACTGTGCCTATATAATACTGCCATACTGTGCCTATGTAATACTGCCATACTGTGCCTATATAATATTGCCATACTGTGCCTATATAATACTACCATACTGTGCCTATATAATAGTGCCATACTGTGCCTATATAATACTGCCATACTGTGCCTATATAATAGTGCAGTACTGTGCCTATATAATAGTACCATACTGTGCCTATATAATACTGCCAGACTGTGCCTATATAATACTGCCATACTGTGCCTATATAATAGTGCAGTACTGTGCCTATATAATACTGCCATACTGTGCCTATATAATACTGCCATACTGTGCCTATATAATACTGCCATACTGTGCCTATGTAATACTGCCATACTGTGCCTATATAATACTGCCATACTGTGCCTATATAATACTGCCATACTGTGCCTATATAATACTGCCATACTGTGCCTATACAATACTGCCATACTGTGCCTATATAATACTGCCATACTGTGCCTATGTAATACTGCCATACTGTGCCTATATAATACTGCCATACTGTGCCTATATAATACTGCCGTACTGTGCCTATGTAATACTGCCATACTGTGCCTATATAATACTGCCATACTGTGCCTATATAATACTGCCATACTGTGCCTATGTAATACTGCCATACTGTGCCTATATAATACTGCCATACTGTGCCTATATAATAGTGCAGTACTGTGCCTATGTAATACTGCCATACTGTGCCTATATAATACTGCCAGACTGTGCCTATATAATAGTGCCGTACTGTGCCTATGTAATACTGCCATACTGTGCCTATATAATACTGCCATACTGTGCCTATATAATACTGCCATACTGTGCCTATGTAAAAGTATCATACTGTGCCTATATAATACTGCCATACTGTGCCTATATAATACTGCCATACTGTGCCTATATAATACTGACATACTGTGCCTATGTAAAAGTATCATACTGTGCCTATATAATACTGTCATACTGTGCCTATGTAATACTGCCATACTGTGCCTATATAATACTGCCATACTGTGCCTATATAATACTGCCATACTGTGCCTATGTAATACTGCCATACTGTGCCTATATAATACTGACATACTGTGCCTATGTAATACTGCCATACTGTGCCTATATAATAGTGCAGTACTGTGCCTATATAATACTGCCATACTGTGCCAATATAATACTGACATACTGTGCCTATGTAAAAGTATCATACTGTGCCTATATAATACTGCCATACTGTGCCTATATAATACTGCCATACTGTGCCTATATAATACTGACATACTGTGCCTATGTAAAAGTATCATACTGTGCCTATATAATACTGCCAGACTGTGCCTATATAATAGTGCCATACTGTGCCTATATAATACTGCCATACTGTGCCTATGTAATACTGCCATACTGTGCCTATATAATAGTGCAGTACTGTGCCTATATAATACTGCCATACTGTGCCTATATAATACTGCCAGACTGTGCCTATATAATAGTGCAGTACTGTGCCTATATAATACTGCCATACTGTGCCTATATAATACTGCCACACTGTGCCTATGTAATAGTGCCATACAGTGCCTATTTAATACTGTCATACTGTGCCTATGTAATACTGCCATACTGTGCCTATATAATACTGCCATACTGTGCCTATGTAATACTGCCATACTGTCCCTATATAATAGTGCCATACTGTGCCTATGTAATACTGCCATACTGTGCCTATATAATAGTGCAGTACTGTGCCTATATAATACTGCCATACTGTGCCTATATAATACTGCTAGACTGTGCCTATATAATAGTGCAGTACTGTGCCTATATTATACTGCCATACTGTCCCTATATAATAGTGCCATACTGTGCCTATGTAATACTGCCATACTGTGCCTATATAATAGTGCAGTACTGTGCCTATATAATACTGCCATACTGTGCCTATATAATACTGCCATACTGTGCCTATATAATACTGCCAGACTGTGCCTATATAATAGTGCCGTACTGTGCCTATGTAATACTGCCATACTGTGCCTATATAATATTGCCATACTGTGCCTATATAATAGTGCCATACTGTGCCTATATAATACTGCCATACTGTGCCTATATAATACTGCCATACTGTGCCTATATAATACTGCCATACTGTGCCTATGTAATACTGCCATACTGTGCCTATATAATATTGCCATACTGTGCCTATATAATACTACCATACTGTGCCTATATAATAGTGCCATACTGTGCCTATATAATACTGCCATACTGTGCCTATATAATAGTGCAGTACTGTGCCTATATAATAGTACCATACTGTGCCTATATAATACTGCCAGACTGTGCCTATATAATACTGCCATACTGTGCCTATATAATAGTGCAGTACTGTGCCTATATAATACTGCCATACTGTGCCTATATAATACTGCCATACTGTGCCTATATAATACTGCCATACTGTGCCTATGTAATACTGCCATACTGTGCCTATATAATACTGCCATACTGTGCCTATATAATACTGCCATACTGTGCCTATATAATACTGCCATACTGTGCCTATACAATACTGCCATACTGTGCCTATATAATACTGCCATACTGTGCCTATGTAATACTGCCATACTGTGCCTATATAATACTGCCATACTGTGCCTATATAATACTGCCGTACTGTGCCTATGTAATACTGCCATACTGTGCCTATATAATACTGCCATACTGTGCCTATATAATACTGCCATACTGTGCCTATGTAATACTGCCATACTGTGCCTATATAATACTGCCATACTGTGCCTATATAATAGTGCAGTACTGTGCCTATGTAATACTGCCATACTGTGCCTATATAATACTGCCAGACTGTGCCTATATAATAGTGCCGTACTGTGCCTATGTAATACTGCCATACTGTGCCTATATAATACTGCCATACTGTGCCTATATAATACTGCCATACTGTGCCTATGTAAAAGTATCATACTGTGCCTATATAATACTGCCATACTGTGCCTATATAATACTGCCATACTGTGCCTATATAATACTGACATACTGTGCCTATGTAAAAGTATCATACTGTGCCTATATAATACTGTCATACTGTGCCTATGTAATACTGCCATACTGTGCCTATATAATACTGCCATACTGTGCCTATATAATACTGCCATACTGTGCCTATGTAATACTGCCATACTGTGCCTATATAATACTGACATACTGTGCCTATGTAAAAGTATCATACTGTGCCTATATAATACTGCCATACTGTGCCTATATAATACTGCCATACTGTGCCTATATAATACTGACATACTGTGCCTATGTAAAAGTATCATACTGTGCCTATATAATACTGTCATACTGTGCCTATGTAATACTGCCATACTGTGCCTATATAATACTGCCATACTGTGCCTATATAATACTGCCATACTGTGCCTATGTAATACTGCCATACTGTGCCTATATAATAGTGCAGTACTGTGCCTATATTATACTGCCATACTGTCCCTATATAATAGTGCCATACTGTGCCTATGTAATACTGCCATACTGTGCCTATATAATAGTGCAGTACTGTGCCTATATAATACTGCCATACTGTGCCAATATAATACTGACATACTGTGCCTATGTAATACTGCCATACTGTGCCTATATAATAGTGCAGTACTGTGCCTATATAATACTGCCATACTGTGCCTATGTAATACTGCCATACTGTGCCTATATAATACTGCCATACTGTGCCTATGTAAAAGTATCATACTGTGCCTATATAATACTGCCATACTGTGCCTATATAATACTGCCATACTGTGCCTATATAATACTGCCATACTGTGCCTATGTAAAAGTATCATACTGTGCCTATATAATACTGCCATACTGTGCCTATGAAATAGTGACGAACAGAGACTATATAATAGTGCCACACTGTGCCTATGTAATAGTGCCATACAGTGCCTATTTAATACTGTCATACTGTGCCTATGTAATAGAGCCATACAGATTTTATAATACTGCCATACTGTGGCTATGTACCACCCAGTACCGCCTATGTAATAGTACCACACAGTACCTCCTATATAATAGTACCACACAGTACCCCCTATGTAATAGTACCACACAGTACCGCCTATGTAATAGTACCGCAGAGTAACTCCTATTTACTACTACCGCACAATACCTCCTATGTAATAGTACCACACAGTACCTCCTATGTAATAGTACCGCACAGTACCCCCTATGTAATAGTACCGCACAGTACCCCCTATGTAATAGTACCGCACAGTACCTCCTATGTAATAGTACCGCACAGTACCCCCTATGTAATAGTACCGCACAGTACCTCCTATGTAATAGTACCGCACAGTACCCCCTATGTATTAGTACCGCACAGTACCCCCTATGTAATAGTACCACACAGTACCCCCTATGTAATAGTACCGCACAGTACCCCCTATGTAATAGTACCGCACAGTACCCCCTATGTAATAGTACCGCACAGTACCCCCTATGTAATAGTACCGCACAGTACCCCCTATGTAATAGTACCGCACAGTACCCCCTATGTAATAGTACCACACAGTACCGCCTATGTATTAGTGCAGTGAAGACATGCCAGCTATACACAGCATTGCTCTGTAGGGCAGCCGGGGGCAGGCTGACTAGGGCGTCCATGCAGTGATGCGTCATGTCGGTGATTTCACTCTAGTGATATTTCCGTGCACAGATGTGCGGTACATACATGTCATACTCCAGTCACATCCAGAGCTGCAGTACCACCCAGTACCGCTTATGTAATAGTACTGCACAGTACCTCCTATGTAATAGTACTGCACAGTACCTCCTATGTAATAGTACTGCACAGTACCTCCTATGTAATAGTACCGCACAGTACCTCCCATGTAATAGTACCGCACAGTACCTCCTATGTAATAGTACCACACAGTACCGCCTATGTAATAGTACCGCACAGTACCTCCTAAGTAATAGTACCGCACAGTACCTCTTTTGTAATAGTACTGCACAGTACCTCCTCAGTAATAGTACCGCACAGTACCTCCTAAGTAATAGTACCGCACAGTACCTCTTTTGTAATAGTACTGCACAGTACCCCCTATGTAATAGTACCACACAGTACCGCCTATGTATTAGTGCAGTGAAGACATGCCAGCTATACACAGCATTGCTCTGTAGGGCAGCCGGGGGCAGGCTGACTAGGGCGTCCATGCAGTGATGCGTCATGTCGGTGATTTCACTCTAGTGATATTTCCGTGCACAGATGTGCGGTACATACATGTCATACTCCAGTCACATCCAGAGCTGCAGTACCACCCAGTACCGCTTATGTAATAGTACTGCACAGTACCTCCTATGTAATAGTACTGCACAGTACCTCCTAAGTAATAGTACCGCACAGTACCTCTTTTGTAATAGTACTGCACAGTACCTCCTAAGTAATAGTACCGCACAGTACCTCCTAAGTAATAGTACCGCACAGTACCTCCTTTGTAATAGTACCGCACAGTACCTCCTAAGTAATAGTACCGCACGGTACCTCCTAAGTAATAGTACCGCACAGTACCTCCTAAGTAATAGTACCGCACAGTACCTCCTAAGTAATAGTACCGCACAGTACCTCCTAAGTAATAGTACCGCACAGTACCTCCTTTGTAATAGTACTGCACAATACCTCCTAAGTAATAGTACCGCACTGTACCTCCTAAGTAATAGTACCGCACAGTACCTCCTTTGTAATAGTACTGCACAGTACCTCCTAAGTAATAGTACCACGCTGTGCAGTCAGACACGTGAGTTGAGAATCCAAGCTTCCACAATGCACTGAAACCTGCAAGACTCTGGATGCAGCTCTGGGTGTGACTAGTGAAGTGATTTACAGGGTGACTTAGTGTCAGTGAGGTGTGAGGTTCCGGGCGTCTCACGCCCAGTTTATGTTTCCTCAGGAAAGATTTTGGGAACAGGAGTCTCCCCGCCTTCTAGGGTGAGGAGATCTTGGCTTTGGGGGCCCTCAGGGGGCCTGGTAGGTATAAGGAGGACTTCCCAGCAGGGCCCGGCCCGGTAATGAGTCAGGTGTCCTCACCCGTAATATTAATATTACACATCCGTCCCCCATCAGGTGGGGAAACCCCTCTCAGAAGAGGACAAAGCAAGGAACTGAGGCCGGGAAGTGACTGCAGACAGGATCCTCCGCTCACAGCCAGAGCTGCAGTCACAAATCTGCTCAATTACCATCAAATCTTTTTTACTGCCCCCTGGTGGCGCCGCACAGAACCTGCTCTCAGGCTTTGTAGAACATGTAGGGGGTCATTTATTACCAGATATATTTGGCGCAGATTTTGTCGTCCCTATCTTCTTCCTCTTCCATGCCTCGTTCCTCACTTCTAAAAAAGGTGGCGTAGAAAGAGTTAAACCTACGGCAGCAAGAGCGCCGATAGATTTACACTTGTGTATGACCCCGGCGGATTACGCGCCGCAGCGCGCTGGCGTGTCTGTCGATGTTTGCCGCGCTGCGGCTGGACCGCTGTCCGCCACCATTATAGTGAAGGGGCCGGACCCTGCTACAGTCTGTGGGCTGTGTATCTAATCCCATCATGTGTGATACAGTCTGTGGGCTGTGTATCTAATCCCATCATGTGTGATACAGTCTGTGGGCTGTGTATCTAATCCCATCATGTTTAATACTGTCTGCTGAGCTGTGTATCTAATCCTATCCTGTGTGATACTGTCTGCTGAGCTGTGTATCTAATCCTATCCTGTGTGATACAGCCTGCTGAGCTGTGTATCTAATCCTATCCTGTGTGATACTGTCTGCTGAGCTGTGTATCTAATCCTGTGTGATACTGCCTGCAGAGCTGTGTATCTAATCCTGTGTGATACAGTCTGCTGAGCTGTGTATCTAATCCTATCCTGTGTGATACTGTCTGCTGAGCTGTGTATCTAATCCTATCCTGTGTGATACTGACTGCTGAGCTGTGTATCTAATCCTATCCTGTGTGATACTGACTGCTGAGCTGTGTATCTAATCCTGTCCTGTGTGATACTGTCTGCTGAGCTGTGTATCTAATCCTATCCTGTGTGATACTGACTGCTGAGCTGTGTATCTAATCCTATCCTGTGTGATACTGACTGCTGAGCTGTGTATCTAATCCTATCCTGTGTGATACTGACTGCTGAGCTGTGTATCTAATCCTGTCCTGTGTGATACTGCTGCTGAGCTGTGTATCTAATCCTTCCTGTGTGATACTGTCTGCTGAGCTGTGTATCTAATCCTAGTCCTGTGTGATACTGTCTGCTGAGCTGTGTATCTAATCCTATCCTGTGTGATACTGTCTGCTGAGCTGTGTATCTAATCCTATCCTGTGTGATACTGTCTGCTGAGCTGTGTATCTAATCCGATCCTGTGTGATACTGTCTGCTGAGCTGTGTATCTAATCCTATCCTGTGTGATACTGTCTGCTGAGCTGTGTATCTAATCCTATCCTGTGTGATACTGTCTGCTGAGCTGTGTATCTAATCCTATCCTGTGTGATACTGTCTGCTGAGCTGTGTATCTAATCCTATCCTGTGTGATACTGACTGCTGAGCTGTGTATCTAATCCTATCCTGTGTGATACTGTCTGCTGAGCTGTGTATCTAATCCTATCCTGTGTGATACTGTCTGCTGAGCTGTGTATCTAATCCTATCCTGTGTGATACTGACTGCTGAGCTGTGTATCTAATCCTATCCTGTGTGATACTGACTGCTGAGCTGTGTATCTAATCCTATCCTGTGTGACACTGCCTGCCTGAGCTGTGTATCTATCCTATCCTGTGTGATACTGACTGCTGAGCTGTGGTATCTAATCCTATCCTGTGTGATACTGACTGCTGAGCTGTGTATCTAATCCTATCCTGTGTGATACTGATCTGCTGAGCTGTGTATCTAATCCTATCCTGTGTGATACTGTCTGCTGAGCGGTGTATCTAATCCTATCCTGTGTGATACTGACTGCTGAGCTGTGTATCTAATCCTATCCTGTGTGATACTGGACTGCTGAGCTGTGTATCTATCCTATCCTGTGTGATACTGACTGCTGAGCTGTGTATCTAATCCTATCCGTGTGATACTGACTGCTGAGCTGTGTATCTAATCCTATCCTGTGTGATACTGTACTGCTGAGCTGTGTATCTAATCCTATCCTGTGTGATACTGATCTGCTGAGCTGTGTATCTAATCCTATCCTGTGTGATACTGGCTGCTGAGGCTGTGTATCTATCTATCCTTAGTCTGCGGAAGCTGTGTAGCTAATCCTAGTCCTGTGTGATACTGCCTGAGCTGTGTATCTAATCCTATCCTGTGTGATACTGTCTGCTGAGCTGTGTATCTAATCCTATATCCTGTGTGATACTGCCTGCTGAGCTGTGTATCTAATCCTATCCTGTGTGATACTGCCTGCTGAGCTGTGTATCTAATCCTATCTGTGTGATACTGCCTGCTGAGCTGTGTATCTAATCCCATCCTGTTGATACTGTACTGCTGAGCTGTGTATCTAATCCTGTGTGATACTGCCTGCTGAGCTGTGTATCTAATCCTATCCTGTATGATACTGCCTGCTGAGCTGTGTATCTAATCCTATCCTGTGTGATACTGTCTGCTGAGCTGTGTATATAATCCTATCCTGTGTGATACTGACTGCTGAGCTGTGTATCTAATCCTATCCTGTGTGATACTGTCTGCTGAGCTGTGTATCTAATCCTATCCTGTGTGATACTGACTGCTGAGCTGTGTATCTAATCCTATCCTGTGTGATACTGTCTGCTGAGCTGTGTATCTAATCCTATCCTGTGTGATACTGACTGCTGAGCTGTGTATCTAATCCTATCCTGTGTGATACTGTCTGCTGAGCTGTGTATCTAATCCTATCCGGTGTGATACAGTCTGTGGGTTGTGTATCTAATCCTGTCCTGTGTGATACTGTCTGCTGAGCTGTGTATCTAATCCTATCCTGTGTGATACTGTCTGCTGAGCTGTGTATCTAATCCTATCCTGTGTGATACTGACTGCTGAGCTGTGTATCTAATCCTATCCTGTGTGATACTGTCTGCTGAGCTGTGTATCTAATCCTATCCTGTGTGATACTGTCTGCTGAGCTGTGTATCTAATCCTATCCTGTGTGATACTGTCTGCTGAGCTGTGTATCTAATCCTATCCTGTGTGATACTGTCTGCTGAGCTGTGTATCTAATCCTATCCTGTGTGATACTGTCTGCTGAGCTGTGTATCTAATCCTATCCTGTGTGATACTGTCTGCTGAGCTGTGTATCTAATCCTATCCTGTGTGATACTGTACTGCTGAGCTGTGTATCTAATCCTATCCTGTGTGATACTGTCTGCTGAGCTGTGTATCTAATCCTCCTGTGTGATACAGTCTGCTGAGCTGTGTATCTAATCCTATCCTGTGTGATACTGCCTGCTGAGCTGTGTATCTAATCCTATCCTGAGCTGTGTATCTAATCCTATCCTGTGTGATACTGACTGCTGAGCTGTGTATCTAATCCTATCCTGTGTGATACTGTCTGCTGAGCTGTGTATCTAATCCTATCCTGTGTGATACTGTCTGCTGAGCTGTGTATCTAATACTAGCCGCTGTGTGATACTGACTGCTGAGCTGTGTATCTAATCCTATCCTGTGTGATACTGTCTGCTGAGCTGTGTATCTAATCCTATCCTGTGTGATACTGACTGCTGAGCTGTGTATCTAATCCTATCCTGTGTGATACTGTCTGCTGAGCTGTGTATCTAATCCTATCCTGTGTGATACTGACTGCTGAGCTGTGTATCTAATCCTATCCTGTGTGATACTGTCTGCTGAGCTGTGTATCTAATCCTATCCTGTGTGATACTGTCTGCTGAGCTGTGTATCTAATCCTATCCTGTGTGATACTGTCTGCTGAGCTGTGTATCTAATCCTATCCTGTGTGATACTGTCTGCTGAGCTGTGTATCTAATCCTATCCTGTGTGATACTGTACTGCTGAGCTGTGTATCTAATCCTATCCTGTGTGATACTGTCTGCTGAGCTGTGTATCTAATCCTATCCTGTGTGATACTGTCTGCTGAGCTGTGTATCTAATCCTATCCTGTGTGATACTGTCTGCTGAGCTGTGTATCTAATCCTATCCTGTGTGATACTGACTGCTGAGCTGTGTATCTAATCCTATCCTGTGTGATACTGTCTGCTGAGGCTGTGTATCTAATCCTATCCTGTGTGATACTGTCTGCTGAGCTGTGTAATCTAATCCTATCCTGTGTGATACTGTACTGCTGAGCTGTGTATCTAATCCTATCCTGTGTGATACCTGTCTGCTGAGCTGTGTATCTAATCCTATCCTGTGGATACTGACTGCTGAGCTGTGTATCTATCCTATCCTGTGTGATACTGTCTGCTGAGCTGTGTATCTAATCCTATCCTGTGTGATACTGACTGCTGAGCTGTGTATCTAATCCTATCCTGTGTGATACTGACTGCTGAGCTGTGTATCTAATCCTATCCTGTGTGATACTGTCTGCTGAGCTGTGTATCTAATCCTATCCTGTGTGATACTGACTGCTGAGCTGTGTATCTAATCCTATCCTGTGTGATACGTCTGCTGAGCTGTGTATCTAATCATATCCTGTGTGATACTGACTGCTGAGCTGTGTATCTAATCCTATCCTGTGTGATACTGTCTGCTGAGCTGTGTATCTAATCCTAGTCCTGTGTGATACTGTCTGCTGAGCTGTGTATCTAATCCTATCCTGTGTGATACTGACTGCTGAGCTGTGTATCTAATCCTATCCTGTGTGATACTGTCTGCTGAGCTGTGTATCTAATCCTATCCTGTGTGATACTGCTGCTGAGCTGTGTATCTAATCCTATCCTGTGTGATACTGTCTGCTGAGCTGTGTATCTAATCCTATCCTGTGTGATACTGTCTGCTGAGCTGTGTATCTAATCCTATCCTGTGTGATACTGTCTGCTGAGCTGTGTATCTAATCCTATCCTGTGTGATACTGTCTGCTGAGCTGTGTATCTAATCCTATCCTGTGTGATACTGACTGCTGAGCTGTGTATCTAATCCTATCCTGTGTGATACTGTCTGCTGAGCTGTGTATCTAATCCTATCCTGTGTGATACTGTCTGCTGAGCTGTGTATCTAATCCTATCCTGTGTGATACTGTCTGCTGAGCTGTGTATCTAATCCTATCCTGTGTGATACTGTCCTGCTGAGCTGTGTATCTAATCCTATCCTGTGTGATACTGTCTGCTGAGCCGTGTATCTAATCCTATCCTGTGTGATACTGTCTGCTGAGCTGTGTATCTAATCCTATCCTGTGTGATACTGTCTGCTGAGCTGTGTATCTAATCCTATCCTGTGTGATACTGTCTGCTGAGCGTGTATCTAATCCTATCCTGTGTGATACTGCTGCTGAGCTGTGTATCTAATCCTATCCTGTGTGATACTGACTGCTGAGCTGTGTATCTAATCCTATCCTGTGTGATACTGTCTGCTGAGCTGTGTATCTAATCCTATCCTGTGTGATACTGCTGCTGAGCGTGTATCTAATCCTATCCTGTGTGATACTGTACTGCTGAGCTGTGTATCTAATCCTATCCTGTGTGATACTGTCTGCTGAGCTGTGTATCTAATCCTATCCTGTGTGATACTGTCTGCTGAGCTGTGTATCTAATCCTGTCCTGTGTGATACTGTCTGCTGAGCTGTGTATCTAATCCTATCCTGTGTGATACTGTCTGCTGAGCTGTGTATCTAATCCTATCCTGTGTGATACTGTCTGCTGAGCTGTGTATCTAATCCTATCCTGTGTGATACTGTCTGCTGAGCTGTGTATCTAATCCTATCCTGTGTGATACTGTCTGCTGAGCTGTGTATCTAATCCTATCCTGTGTGATACTGTCTGCTGTGTATCTAATCCTATCCGTGTGAGACTGTCTGGGTGTATCTAATCCTAGTCCTGTGTGATACTGTCTGCTGAGCTGTGTATCTAATCCTATCCTGTGTGATACTGTCTGCTGAGCTGTGTATCTAATCCTATCCTGTGTGATACTGTCTGCTGAGCTGTGTATCTAATCCTATCCTGTGTGATACTGTCTGCTGAGCTGTGTATCTAATCCTATCCTGTGTGATACTGCTGCTGAGCTGTGTATCTAATCCTATCCTGTGTGATACTGTCTGCTGAGCTGTGTATCTAATCCTATCCTGTGTGATACTGTCTGCTGAGCTGTGTATCTAATCCTATCCTGTGTGATACTGCTGCTGAGCTGTGTATCTAATCCTATCCTGTGTGATACTGTCTGCTGAGCTGTGATCTAATCCTATCCTGTGTGATACTGTCTGCTGAGCTGTGTATCTAATCCTGGCCTGTGGGATACGTCTGCTGAGCTGTGTATCTAATCCTATCCTGTGTGATACTGTCTGCTGAGCTGTGTATCTAATCCTATCCTGTGTGATACTGTCTGCTGAGCTGTGTATCTATCCTATCCTGTGTGATACAGTCTGCTGAGCTGTGTATCTAATCCTATCCTGTGTGATACTGACTGCTGAGCTGTGTATCTAATCCTATCCTGTGTGATACTGTACTGCTGAGCTGTGTATCTAATCCTAGTCCTGTGTGATACTGTACTGCTGAGCTGTGTATCTAATCCTATCCTGTGTGATACTGCTGCTGAGCTGTGTATCTAATTCCTATCCTGTGTGATACTGACTGCTGAGCCGTGTATCTAATCCTATCCTGTGTGATACTGTCTGCTGAGCTGTGTATTCTATCCTGTCCTGTGTGATACTGTCTGCTGAGCTGTGTATCTAATCCTATCCTGTGTGATACTGTCTGCTGAGCTGTGGATTCTAATCCTATCCTGTGTGATACTGACTTGCTGAGCTGTGTATCTAATCCTATCCTGTGTGATACTGTCTGCTGAGCTGTGTATCTAATCCTATCCTGTGTGATACTGTCTGCTGAGCTGTGTATCTAATCCTTCCTGTGTGATACTGTCTGCTGAGCTGTGTATCTAATCCTATCCTGTGTGATACTGACTGCTGAGCTGTGTATCTAATCCTATCCTGTGTGATACTGTCTGCTGAGCTGTGTATCTAATCCTATCCTGTGTGATACTGTCTGCTGAGCTGTGTATCTAATCCTATCCTGTGTGATACTGGCTGCTGAGCTGTGTATCTAATCCTATCCTGTGTGATACTGTCTGCTGAGCTTGTGTATCTAATCCTATCCTGTGTGATACTGTACTGCTGAGCTGTGTATCTAATCCTATCCTGTGTGATACTGTCTGCTGAGCTGTGTATCTAATCCTATCCTGTGTGATACTGACTGCTGAGCTGTGTATCTAATCCTATCCTGTGTGATACTGTCCTGCTGAGCTGTGTATCTAATCCTATCCTGTGTGATACTGACTGTGGCTGTGTATCTAATCCTATCCTGTGTGATACTGTCTGCTGAGCTGTGTATCTAATCCTATCCTGTGTGATACTGTCTGCTGAGCTGTGTATCTAATCCTATCCTGTGTGATACTGTCTGCTGAGCTGTGTATCTAATCCTTCCTGTGTGATACTGTCTGCTGAGCTGTGTATCTAATCCTATCCTGTGTGATACTGTCTGCTGAGCTTGTGTATCTAATCCTATCCTGTGTGATACTGTCTGCTGAGCTGTGTATCTAATCCTATCCTGTGTGATACTGACTGCTGAGCTGTGTATCTAATCCTATCCTGTGTGATACTGTCTGCTGAGCTGTGTATCTAATCCTATCCTGTGTGATACTGTCTGCTGAGCTGTGTATCTAATCCTATCCTGTGTGATACTGTACTGCTGAGCTGTGTATCTAATCCTATCCTGTGTGATACATGTCTGCTGAGCTGTGTATCTAATCCTATCCTGTGTGATACTGACTGCTGAGCTGTGTATCTAATCCTATCCTGTGTGATACTGACTGCTGAGCTGTGTATCTAATCCTATCCTGTGTGATACTGACTGCTGAGCTGTGTATCTAATCCTATCCTGTGTGACTGCTGAGCTGTGTATCTAATCCTATCCTGTGTGATACTGACTGCTGAGCTGTGTATCTAATCCTATCCTGTGTGATACTGTCTGCTGAGCTGTGTATCTAATCCTATCATGTGTGATACAGTCTGTGGGTTGTGTATCTAATCCTATCCGGTGTGATACAGTCTGTGGGTTGTGTATCTAATCCTATCCTGTGTGATACAGTCTGTGGGTTGTGTATCTCAGCCTCTGCAGTGCGGTTATTACAGGGGTGTAGACGATTATCTGATGCTTCCTGGCACGCATCCTCCGGGTATAACAGCCATGAGTCTGGTGCCCAGGGCTGAAACAGACAAGACTGCATGGCACCATCCTGAAAACTGTCTGAGAGAACAAGACTTCTACCAGCTGCAGTCCCCCCATAACAGTACCAGCCGCAGTGCCCCCATAACAGTACCAGCCTCAGTGCCCCCATAACAGTATCAGCCGCAGTGCCCCCATAACAGTACCAGCCGCAGTCCCCCCATAACAGTACTAGCCGCAGTGCCCCCATAACAGTACCAGCCTCAGTGCCCCCATAACAGTATCAGCCGCAGTGCCCCCATAACAGTACCAGCCGCAGTGCCCCCATAACAGTACTAGCCGCAGTGCCCCCATAACAGTACCAGCCGCAGTGCACCCATAACAGTACCAGCCTCAGTGCCCCCATAACAGTACCAGCCGCAGTGCCCCCATAACAGTACCAGCCTCAGTGCCCCATAACAGTACCAGGCTCAGTGCCCCCATAACAGTACCAGCCGCAGTCCCCCCATAACAGTACTAGCTGCAGTGCCCCCATAACAGTACCAGCCGCAGTGCACCCATAACAGTACCAGCCTCAGTGCCCCCATAACAGTACCAGCCTCAGTGCCCCCATAACAGTACCAGCCTCAGTGCCCCATAACAGTACCAGGCTCAGTGCCCCCATAACAGTACCAGTCGCAGTCCCCCCATAACAGTACCAGGCTCAGTGCCCCCATAACAGTACCAGCCGCAGTGCCCCCATAACAGTACCAGCCGCAGTGGCCCCATAACAGTACCAGCCGCAGTCCCCCCATAACAGTACTAGCCGCAGTGCACCCATAACAGTACCAGCCGCAGTGCACCCATAACAGTACCAGCCTCAGTGTCCCCATAATAGTACCAACCGCAGTGCCCCCATAACAGTACCAGCCGCAGTGCCCCCATAACAGTACGAGCCGCAGTCCCCCCATAACAGTACGAGCCGCAGTCCCCCCTTAACAGTACTAGCTGTAGTGCCCCATAACAGTACCAGCCGCAGTGCACCCATAACAGTACCAGCCTCAGTGCCCCCATAACAGTACCAGCCTCAGTGCCCCATAACAGTACCAGGCTCAGTGCCCCCATAACAGTACCAGCCGCAGTCCCCCCATAACAGTACCAGGCTCAGTGCCCCCATAACAGTACCAGCCGCAGTGCCCCCATAACAGTACCAGCCTCAGTGCACCCATAACAGTACCAGCCTCAGTGCACCCATAACAGTACCAGCCTCAGTGCCCCCATAACAGTACCAGCCGCAGTCCCCCCATAACAGTACCAGGCTCAGTGCCCCCATAACAGTACCAGGCTCAGTGCCCCCATAACAGTACCAGGCTCAGTGCCCCCATAACAGTACAAGGCTCAGTGCCCCCATAACAGTACCAGCCGCAGTGCCCCCATAACAGTACCAGCCTCAGTGCACCCATAACAGTACCAGCCTCAGTGCCCCCATAACAGTACCAGCCGCAGTCCCCCCATAACAGTACCAGGCTCAGTGCCCCCATAACAGTACCAGGCTCAGTGCCCCCATAACAGTACCAGGCTCAGTGCCCCCATAACAGTACCAGGCTCAGTGCCCCCATAACAGTACCAGGCTCAGTGCCCCCATAACAGTACCAGCCGCAGTGCCCCCATAACAGTACCAGCCGCAGTGCCCCCATAACAGTACCAGGCTCAGTGCCCCCATAACAGTACCAGGCTCAGTGCCCCCATAACAGTACCAGGCTCAGTGCCCCCATAACAGTACCAGGCTCAGTGCCCCCATAACAGTACCAGGCTCAGTGCCCCCATAACAGTACCAGCCTCAGTGCCCCCATAACAGTACCAGCCGCAGTGCCCCCATAACAGTACCAGCCGCAGTGCCCCCATAACAGTACCAGGCTCAGTGCCCCCATAACAGTACCAGCCGCAGTGCCCCCATAACAGTACCAGCCGCAGTGCCCCCATAACAGTACCAGGCTCAGTGCCCCCATAACAGTACCAGCCGCAGTCCCCCATAACAGTACCAGCCGCAGTGCCCCCATAACAGTACCAGCCGCAGTCCCCCATAACAGTACCAGCCACAGTGCCCCCATAACAGTACCAGCCGCAGTGCCCCCATAACAGTACCAGGCTCAGTGCCCCCATAACAGTACCAGCCTCAGTGCCCCCATAACAGTACCAGCCGCAGTGCCCCCATAACAGTACCAGCCTCAGTGCCCCCATAACAGTACCAGCCTCAGTGCCCCCATAACAGTACCAGGCTCAGTGCCCCCATAACAGTACCAGCCGCAGTGCCCCCATAACAGTACCAGCCGCAGTGCCCCCATAACAGTACCAGGCTCAGTGCCCCCATAACAGTACCAGCCGCAGTCCCCCATAACAGTACCAGCCACAGTGCCCCCATAACAGTACCAGCCGCAGTCCCCCATAACAGTACCAGCCACAGTGCCCCCATAACAGTACCAGCCTCAGTGCCCCATAACAGTTCCAGCCGCAGTGCCCCCATAACAGTACCAGCCGCAGTGCCCCCATAACAGTACCAGCTGCAGTGCCCCCATAACAGTACCAGCCGCAGTCCCCCCATAACAGTACCAGGCTCAGTGCCCCCATAACAGTACCAGGCTCAGTGCCCCCATAACAGTACCAGGTTCAGTGCCCCCATAACAGTACCAGGCTCAGTGCCCCCATAACAGTACCAGCCTCAGTGCCCCCATAACAGTACCAGCCGCAGTGCCCCCATAACAGTACCAGCCTCAGTGCCCCCATAACAGTACCAGCCGCAGTGCCCCCATAACAGTACCAGCCTCAGTGCCCCCATAACAGTACCAGCCGCAGTCCCCCCATAACAGTACCAGGCTCAGTGCCCCCATAACAGTACCAGCCGCAGTCCCCCATAACAGTACTAGCCTCAGTGCCCCCATAACAGTACCAGCCGCAGTGCCCCCATAACAGTACCAGACACTCCAGATGCACCAACTGCAGGTGTGTACAGGGCGGTATAATGGTTTGGCGACCGTCACATGAGGATTTCTCTATTTTACCGCAAGCAGAGAGCGCGGGGTTAATGGCGGCTGTCACTACATCATATCCGTGTACACACATGGAGACGCGGGTGGTAACAGGATGTTTACAGTCGGCTGCCCACGTGCTCTCCTGACCCCGGGGCCATTCACCAGGTGCCTCCTGTGCCCCTACATGGCGGCACGCTGATATATGACCGCCCTGTCGTGCCGCCACATCACAGCTGTTTACAGTCCACGTGGTCGGGATAGAATCCTGCAGGTTTGGATTTCTACCGATTATCGCGAGTCGCAGCACGAGCACATTCATTGGATGCGATGTAGCAGCACGGCACTGCGGTTGCGTCACCTCACGGTACTCGCCTAATAGTAGACGATTCTAGCGTCCGGTGCGTGTTCCCTCTCATCTCTGCGCAGGTTGTAATCACCGGTCGGGATGACTGCGCCGTCATCACCGCGTGACGCTAATGACTGGATTATCCTGATCAGAGGGACGAGTCGGCATGGGCCCGGCGCAGTACACGGCAGGCACGCTGGAGGGTCTGACAGCCGTCATAATGGTGGGAGATGTGGCCACCCAGGAGGTGACGCACCTATAATAACAGGAGCCGTCCATTATAACGGAGACAGAGCGTAAGATAAGACCACCTGACAGCAGGGGGGTTGGCCCACCCACTCGCACCCAGCGTCTGACCTCACCTGTCATTACACAAAATGCATATGAAGTTCCAAAGGGTTTTAACCCCTACACTAGATGACATCGCTCAGCCTGCACCTAAAAATATAGCTTTGCCTCTTTTTTCTTCTCTGCATCCCCCTCAGCACCCCCTCTAATCTGTGGGGGGCTTCTAGGCAGTGTCACATGACTATTTTCTATATTTTCTAACTCCCAAAACCTCTTGTATATCTCTGCTCTTGCTCCAAATCAAGCCAGTCAGTCTCCTACCTCCTCTGGCAGCTGTAAATATAGCCCCAGTAACTTCTCCAGTCCATCTATTTACCCCTCTAGCAGCTGTAAAAAAAAATCCCAGTAAGCAACTCAGTCTGTCTCTGCTTCTGGCATCTGTAAATAGATACTTAGCCCATCCCTTTCCCCTTCCAATAGCAATAAATATAGTCCCCAGTAAGTTACCCATCTCCTTCCCCCTCTGGCAGCTGTAAGTATAGCCCCCAGTTAGTTACTCACATAGTTTCCTTCCCCCTCTGGCAGCTGTAAATATAGCTCCCAGTGAGTTACTCAGATAGTTTCCTTCCCCCTCTGAAAGCTGTAAATACAACCCCCAGTCAGTTACTCAGATAGTTTCCTTTCCCCTCTGGCAGCTGTAAATATAGCCCCAGTCAGTTAGTCAGATAGTCTCCTTTCCCCTCTGGCAGCTGTAAATATAGCCCCCAGTCAGTTACTCAGACAGTTTCCTTCCCCCTCTGGCAGCTGTAAATATAGCCCCCAGTGAGTTACTCAGATAGTCTCCTTTCCGCTCTGGCAGCTGTAAATCTAGCCCCCAGTCAGTTACTCAGATATCTGGCAGCTGTAAATATAGCCCCCAGTCAGTTGCTCAGATAGTTCCTTCCCTCTATGGCAGCTGTAAATATAGCCCCCAGTCAGTTACTCATCTCCTTTCCCCTGTGGCAGCTGTAAATATAGCCCCCAGTCAGTTACTCAGATAGTCTCCTTCCCCCTCTGGTAGCTGTAAATATAGCCCCCAGTTAGTTACTTAGATAGTCTCCTTTCCCCTCTGGCAGCTGTAAATATAGCCCTAGTCAGTTACTTAGGTAGTCTCCTTTCCCCTCTGGCAGCTGTAAATATAGCCCCCAGTTAGTTACTCAGATAGTCTCCTTTCTCCTCTGGCAGCTGTAAATATAGCCCCCAGTCAGTTACTCAGATATCTGGCAGCTGTAAATATAGCCCCCAGTCAGTTACTCAGATAGTTTTCTTCCCCCTCTGGCAGCTGTAAATATAGCCCCCAGTCAGTTACTCAGATAGTTTCCTTTCCCCTCTGGCAGCTGTAAATATAGCCCCCAGTTAGTTACTTCGATAGTCTCCTTTCCCCTCTGGCATCTGTAAATATAGCCCCCAGTCAGTTACTCAGATAGTCTCCTTTCCCCTCTGGCAGCTGTAAATATAGCTCCCAGTCAGTTACTCAGATATCTGGCAGCTGTAAATATAGCCCCCAGTCAGTTTCTCAGATAGTCTCCTTTCCCCTCTGGCATCTGTAAATGTAGCCCCCAGTCAGTTACTCAGATAGTTTCCTTCCCTCTATGGCAACTGTAAATATAGCCCCCAGTCAGTTACTCAGATCGTTTCCTTCCCCCTCTGGCAGCTGTAAATATAGCCCCCAGTTAGTTACTTAGATAGTCTCCTTTCCCCTCTGGTAGCTGTAAATATAGCCCCCAGTCAGTTACTCAGATAGTCTCCTTCCCCCTCTGGCAGCTGTAAATATAGCCCCCAGTCAGTTACTCAGATAGTCTCCTTCCCCCTCTGGCAGCTGTAAATATAGCCCCCAGTCAGTTACTCAGATAGTCTTCTTCCCCCTCTGGCATCTGTAAATATAGCCCCCAGTGAGTTACTCAGATCGTTTCCTTCCCCCTCTGGCAGCTGTAAATACAGCCCCCAGTCAGTTACTCAGATATCTGGCAGCTGTAAATATAGCCCCCAGTCAGTTACTCAGATAGTCTCCTTCCCCCTCTGGCAGCTGTAAATATAGCCCCCAGTCAGTTACTCAGATAGTTTCCTTTCCCCTCTGGCAGCTGTAAATATAGCCCCCAGTCAGTTACTCAGATAGTTTCCTTTCCCCTCTGGCAGCTGTAAATCTAGCCCCCAGTCAGTTACTCAGATAGTTTCCTTCCCCCTCTGGCAGCTGTAAATATAGCCCCCAGTCAGTTACTCAGATAGTCTCCTTCCCCCTCTGGCAGCTGTAAATATAGCCCCCAGTCAGTTACTCAGATATCTGGCAGCTGTAAATATAGCCCCCAGTCAGTTTCTCAGATAGTCTCCTTTGCCCTCTGGCATCTGTAAATGTAGCCCCCAGTCAGTTACTCAGATAGTTTCCTTCCCTCTATGGCAACTGTAAATATAGCCCCCAGTCAGTTACTCAGATTGTTTCCTTCCCCCTCTGGTAGCTGTAAATATAGCCCCCAGTCAGTTACTCAGATAGTCTCCTTTCCCCTCTGGCAGCTGTAAATATAGCCCCCAGTCAGTTACTCAGATAGTCTCCTTCCCCCTCTGGCAGCTGTAAATATAGCCCCCAGTCAGTTACTCAGATAGTCTCCTTCCCCCTCTGGCAGCTGTAAATATAGCCCCAGTCAGTTACTCAGATAGTCTCCTTCCCCCTCTGGCATCTGTAAATATAGCCCCCAGTGAGTTACTCAGATCGTTTCCTTCCCCCTCTGGCAGCTGTAAATACAGCCCCCAGTCAGTTACTCAGATATCTGGCAGCTGTAAATATAGCCCCCAGTCAGTTACTCAGATAGTCTCCTTCCCCCTCTGGCAGCTGTAAATATAGCCCCCAGTCAGTTACTCAGATAGTTTCCTTTCCCCTCTGGCAGCTGTAAATATAGCCCCCAGTCAGTTACTCAGATAGTCTCCTTCCCCCTCTGGCAGCTGTAAATATAGCCCCCAGTCAGTTACTCAGAGTTTCCTTTCCCCTCTGGCAGCTGTAAATATAGCCCCCAGTCAGTTACTCAGATATCTGGCAGCTGTAAATATAGCCCCCAGTCAGTTACTCAGATAGTCTCCTTTCCCCTCTGGCAGCTGTAAATATAGCCCCCAGTCAGTTACTCAGATATCTGGTAGCTGTAAATATAGCCCCCAGTCAGTTACTCAGATAGTCTCCTTCCCCCTCTGGCAGCTGTAAATATAGCCCCCAGTCAGTTACTCAGATATCTGGCAGCTGTAAATCTAGCCCCCAGTCAGTTACTCAGATACCTGGCAGCTGTAAATATAGCCCCCAGTCAGTTACTCATCTCCTTTCCCCTGTGGCAGCTGTAAATATAGCCCCCAGTCAGTTACTCAGATAGTCTCCTTTCCCCTCTGGCAGCTGTAAATATAGCCCCCAGTCAGTTACTCAGATAGTCTCCTTCCCCCTCTGGCAGCTGTAAATATAGCCCCCAGTGAGTTACTCAGATCGTTTCCTTCCCCCTCTGGCAGCTGTAAATACAGCCCCCAGTCAGTTACTCAGATATCTGGCAGCTGTAAATATAGCCCCCAGTCAGTTACTCAGATAGTCTCCTTCCCCCTCTGGCAGCTGTAAATATAGCCCCCAGTCAGTTACTCAGATAGTTTCCTTTCCCCTCTGGCAGCTGTAAATATAGCCCCCAGTCAGTTACTCAGATAGTTTCCTTCCCCCTCTGGCAGCTGTAAATATAGCCCCCAGTCAGTTACTCAGATAGTCTCCTTCCCCCTCTGGCAGCTGTAAATATAGCCCCCAGTCAGTTACTCAGATATCTGGCAGCTGTAAATATAGCCCCCAGTCAGTTTCTCAGATAGTCTCCTTTGCCCTCTGGCATCTGTAAATGTAGCCCCCAGTCAGTTACTCAGATAGTTTCCTTCCCTCTATGGCAACTGTAAATATAGCCCCCAGTCAGTTACTCAGATTGTTTCCTTCCCCCTCTGGTAGCTGTAAATATAGCCCCCAGTCAGTTACTCAGATAGTCTCCTTTCCCCTCTGGCAGCTGTAAATATAGCCCCCAGTCAGTTACTCAGATAGTCTCCTTCCCCCTCTGGCAGCTGTAAATATAGCCCCCAGTCAGTTACTCAGATAGTCTCCTTCCCCCTCTGGCAGCTGTAAATATAGCCCCAGTCAGTTACTCAGATAGTCTCCTTCCCCCTCTGGCATCTGTAAATATAGCCCCCAGTGAGTTACTCAGATCGTTTCCTTCCCCCTCTGGCAGCTGTAAATACAGCCCCCAGTCAGTTACTCAGATATCTGGCAGCTGTAAATATAGCCCCCAGTCAGTTACTCAGATAGTCTCCTTCCCCCTCTGGCAGCTGTAAATATAGCCCCCAGTCAGTTACTCAGATAGTTTCCTTTCCCCTCTGGCAGCTGTAAATATAGCCCCCAGTCAGTTACTCAGATAGTCTCCTTCCCCCTCTGGCAGCTGTAAATATAGCCCCCAGTCAGTTACTCAGAGTTTCCTTTCCCCTCTGGCAGCTGTAAATATAGCCCCCAGTCAGTTACTCAGATATCTGGCAGCTGTAAATATAGCCCCCAGTCAGTTACTCAGATAGTCTCCTTTCCCCTCTGGCAGCTGTAAATATAGCCCCCAGTCAGTTACTCAGATATCTGGTAGCTGTAAATATAGCCCCCAGTCAGTTACTCAGATAGTCTCCTTCCCCCTCTGGCAGCTGTAAATATAGCCCCCAGTCAGTTACTCAGATATCTGGCAGCTGTAAATCTAGCCCCCAGTCAGTTACTCAGATACCTGGCAGCTGTAAATATAGCCCCCAGTCAGTTACTCATCTCCTTTCCCCTGTGGCAGCTGTAAATATAGCCCCCAGTCAGTTACTCAGATAGTCTCCTTTCCCCTCTGGCAGCTGTAAATATAGCCCCCAGTCAGTTACTCAGATAGTCTCCTTCCCCCTCTGGCAGCTGTAAATATAGCCCCCAGTGAGTTACTCAGATCGTTTCCTTCCCCCTCTGGCAGCTGTAAATACAGCCCCCAGTCAGTTACTCAGATATCTGGCAGCTGTAAATATAGCTCCCAGTCAGTTACTCAGATAGTCTCCTTCCCCCTCTGGCAGCTGTAAATATAGCCCCCAGTCAGTTACTCAGATGTTTCCTTCCCCCTCTGGCAGCTGTAAATATAGCCCCCAGTCAGTTACTCAGATGTTTCCTTCCCCCTCTGGCAGCTGTAAATATAGCCCCCAGTCAGTTACTCAGATGTTTCCTTCCCCCTCTGGCAGCCGTAAATATAGCCCCCAGTCAGTTACTCAGTGTTACCAGTACAGGTCCAATGGCGTTAATTGTGCCACCAATAGCCCCCGAATACACCTGGTGGTTATTGAAGCCGCACCATGGCAGCTCTAGCCCTGCTGGACTATGACATGTAACATGCTCTGCCACAGTGTGAACGCGGCCATCGCCTTCGTATCATCCTTTTATTATTTATTATCTTGTTACAATTTATTATTATTCGTATTTTTTAAATTGCAAAATAAGTTTAAATCTGAAATTCACAATTTGTCATCCCCTCCCCCGCCCGCAGCCCACTCGCCCGGTCGTAGTTGGAAGTGAACCAGGGAGCGTCTTAATCAGAACCCCATGTGGAGCGAGAGGATGTGGGAAAAGTCTGGGAGGGGGCAGGGCGCTCCTGGCTGCAAATTGTGAAAACAGCTGGTGGAAGAGCTGAGGAGAAGACCCCCGCTCCCCCAGCTGATAATGGACGGGATGTGGTGTCCCCCCATAACGTAAGCAGGATGAGACCCCGGACATCTCATAACCTCTCTGAGGTCCACACCGCTTACTCTACAGGAACATCCGACAACCTGCCTGTACATCATGTCTGAGAGGTAGTCACAGCCCCGCCCCCTGCTGATGACATCACTGATATGACATGTGAGCCACACCTTATACTACAGGAACATCTATTACTGCTGACAACCTGCCTGTATATCCTGTCTGAGAGGTAGTCACAGCCCCGCCCCCTGCTGATGACATCACTGATATAATGACATGTGATCCACACCTTATACTACAGGAACATCTATTACTGCTGACAACCTGCCTGTACATCCTGTCTGAGGGGTTGTCACAGCCCCGCCCCCTGCTGATGACATCACTGATATAATGACATGTGATCCACACCTTATACTACAGGAACATCTATTACTGCTGACAACCTGCCTGTATATCCTGTCTGAGAGGTAGTCACAGCCCCGCCCCCTGCTGATGACATCACTGATATAATGACATGTGAGCCACACCTTATACTACAGGAGCATCTATTACTGCTGACAACCTGCCTGTATATCCTGTCTGAGAGGTAGTCACAGCCCCGCCCCCTGCTGATGACATCACTGATATAATACACACCTTATACTACAGGAACATCTATTACTGCTGACAACCTGCCTGTACATCCTGCCTGAGAGGTAGTCACAGCCCCGCCCCCTGCTGATGACATCACTGATATAATGACATGTGAGCCACACCTTATACTACAGGAGCATCTATTACTGCTGACAACCTGCCTGTATATCCTGTCTGAGAGGTAGTCACAGCCCCGCCCCCTGCTGATGACATCACTGATATAATACACACCTTATACTACAGGAACATCTATTACTGCTGACAACCTGCCTGTACATCCTGCCTGAGAGGTAGTCACAGCCCCGCCCCCTGCTGATGACATCACTGATATAATGACATGTGAGCCACACCTTATACTACAGGAGCATCTATTACTGCTGACAACCTGCCTGTATATCCTGTCTGAGAGGTAGTCACAGCCCCGCCCCCTGCTGATGACATCACTGATATAATGACATGTGATCCATACCTTATAACACAGGAACATCTATTACTGTTGACAACCTGCCTGTACATCCTGCCTGAGAGGTAGTCACAGCCCCGCCCCCTGCTGATGACATCACTGATATAATGACATGTGATCCACACCTTATACTACAGGAACATCTATTACTGCTGACAACCTGCCTGTATATCCTGTCTGAGAGGTAGTCACAGCCCCGCCCCCTGCTGACATCACTGATATAATGACATGTGATCCGCACCTTATACTACAGGAACATCTATTACTGCTGACAACCTGCCTGTACATCCTGTCTGAGAGGTAGTCACAGCCCCGCCCCCTGCTGATGACATCACTGGTATAATACACACCTTATACTACAGGAACATCTATTACTGCTGACAACCTGCCTGTACATCCTGTCTGAGAGGTAGTCACAGCCCCGCCCCCTGCTGATGACATCACTGATATAATGACATGTGATCCACACCTTATACTACAGGAACATCTATTACTGCTGACAACCTGCCTGTATATCCTGTCTGAGAGGTAGTCACAGCCCCGCCCCCTGCTGATGACATCACTGATATAATGACATGTGATCCACACCTTATACTACAGGAACATCTATTACTGCTGAGAACCTGCCTGTACAACCTGCCTGAGAGGTAGTCACAGCCCCGCCCCCTGCTGATGACATCACTGGTATAATGACATGTGCTCCACACCTTATACTACAGGAACATCTATTACTGCTGACAACCTGCCTGTATATCCTGCCTGAGAGGTAGTCACAGCCCCGCCCCCTGCTGATGACATCACTGATATAATGACATGCGATCCACACCTTATACTACAGGAACAGCTATTACTGACAACCTGCCTGTATATCCTGTCTGAGAGGTAGTCACAGCCCCGCCCCCTGCTGATGACATCACTGATATAATACACACCTTATACTACAGGAACATCTATTACTGCTGAGAACCTGCCTGTATATCCTGTCTGAGAGGTTGTCACAGCCCCGCCCCCTGCTGATGACATCACTGATATAATGACATGTGATCCACACCTTATACTACAGGAACATCTATTACTGCTGACAACCTGCCTGTACGTCCTGTCTGAGAGGTAGTCACAGCCCCGCCCCCTGCTGATGACATCACTGATATAATGACATGTGATCCACACCTTATACTACAGGAACATCTATTACTGCTGACAACCTGCCTGTATATCCTGCCTGAGAGGTAGTCACAGCCCCGCCCCCTGCTGATGACATCACTGATATAATGACATGTGACCCACACCTTATACTACAGGAACATCTATTACTGCTGAGAACCTGCCTGTATATCCTGCCTGAGAGGTAGTCACAGCCCCGCCCCCTGCTGATGACATCACTGATATAATGACATGTGACCCACACCTTATACTACAGGAACAGCTATTACTGCTGAGAACCTGCCTGTATATCCTGTCTGAGAGGTAGTCACAGCCCCGCCCCCTGCTGATGACATCACTGATATAATGACATGTGATCCACACCTTATACTACAGGAACATCTATTACTGCTGACAACCTGCCTGTATATCCTGTCTGAGAGGTAGTCACAGCCCCGCCCCCTGCTGATGACATCACTGATATAATGACATGTGATCCACACCTTATACTACAGGAACATCTATTACTGCTGAGAACCTGCCTGTATATCCTGCCTGAGAGGTAGTCACAGCCCCGCCCCCTGCTGATGACATCACTGATATAATGACATGTGACCCACACCTTATACTACAGGAACAGCTATTACTGCTGAGAACCTGCCTGTATATCCTGTCTGAGAGGTAGTCACAGCCCCGCCCCCTGCTGATGACATCACTGGTATAATGACAGTGGGGTCGGACATGTTTCTCGTCACACAGATTCTCAGGCACATTTGGATGTGAGGCCCGTGTGTGCGGCTATCAGGCGGTTGGTCCTGATCCAGGTCTGGTCCCGGGAGACGAGGAGTCTGGATCGGCGCCCGTCCTGATTTTCCCCCTTCCCATAAGTACTATTTGCAGGAAGAGAGGATGCTCTGCGTCACGGCATGGACGACATGACGGTGACATCGGAGCGGCTGCGACATCTTACTCCGTCACCTCCACCAACACCAGGGAACCGGAGCAGAATCCTGGAAATGAGGAGCAGCAGATGACAGCTTGGAGGGATCAGCGCCAGGGTGACGGTTACGCAACGTGTGGAGGCCATGATGTCACACGGCCTGGGACAAGAACAAGCTGGTGGCTCCTGGGATCTTCTAGGAATATCTGCTCCTGCAGGAGATGGCAGCATCCTTACTCAGAAGGCCTACTATATCTATGCTCATCCTGGAACTCCTGATGCTTCTTCCATTCTCATCCCTGAGGAGGGCGCTGTGACCCTTGGGCTATGGGTGGAAGCCCTGTGCTGATCCACCCAGACGGTGGGCCCCACTGTATAAGGGCCATCACCCCAAATATGTTTCGTGCCACCAGCACTCCTCGCCCACTGTGGGAATGGATAAGACTGGCATCAGATTATGTGGCCAAGTATTCTAACCACCATCATCCAGCTGTCTCCATTGGTGCCACAAGGAGTTTTCCAGGACTAAGGCATGGGTGGGTGGGGGTCCTGCACCTGGCATTGCCACCGATCACCAGGGAACATGGTGCAGTACTAGGCCACACGCAGGGGTATTCTATAAATGTGTGACAGGGGCAGGTCCCCGCCGGTCCTCCTCTCCCTGGCATCTACGCAGGCAGCGCCACCTACAGGCTGCAATGGAGGATGCCTGCACCGGAGCCTTCACAGATATCACCGGGACCCTCCATGTAGAATATGGGTGCCACCAGCCGAGTACCTGCACATAGCGCATCATAAATACACAAAGTGCATCATACATACTATACTTGCATACACATCATACATATACATCACACATACACATCATGCATACTATAATTGCATACACATCATACATACACATCACACACACACATCATACATACTATACTTGCATACACATCATACATATACATCACACATACACATCATGCATACTATAATTGCATACACATCATACATACACATCACACACACACATCATACATACTATACTTGCATACACATCATACATATACATCACACATACACATCATACATACTATACTTGCATACACATCATACATATACATCACACATACACATCATACATACTATACTTGCATACACATCATACATACACATCACACACACACATCATACATACTATACTTGCATACACATCATACATACACATCACACACACACATCATACATACTATACTTGCATACACATCATACATACACATCACACACACACATCATACATACTATACTTGCATACACATCATACATACACATCACACACACACATCATACATACTATACTTGCATACACATCATACATACACATCACACATACACATCATACATACTATACTTGCATACACATCATACATACACATCACACACACACATCATACATACTATACTTGCATACACATCATACATACACATCACACACACACATCATACATACTATACTTGCATACACATCATACATACACATCACACATACACATCATACATACTATACTTGCATACACATCATACATACACATCACACATACACATCATACATACTATACTTGCATACACATCATACATATACATCACACATACACATCATGCATACTATAATTGCATACACATCATACATACACATCATACATACTATACTTGCATACACATCATACATATACATCATACATACACATAATACATACTATACTTGCATACACATCATACATATACATCATACATACACATAATACATACTATACTTGCATACACATCATACACATCATACATACACATCATACATACACTGTATAAGAAGACACATCTACATGTTTTTCCCAATATCTGACATGAAACCAGAGTGACCCTTCCCTGCTTCTGGTCGGTCAGGATTTCCAGAATTATTATTATTTGCCAAATGCCAGAATAATGAGACAGAAAATGTTTTAAGGCATTTTTATCACTTTCTGCAAACTCCAAAGTTTCCGTACACTACCATTACTCTGCCTTTATAAAAGACCTTTCACCGTATCTTACGGATAGAGATCAGTGCCTGCACTGGCGGGGTATCCTCCCGCTGAGGCTCACACCAGTTTATAACTCAAAAACGTCAGTGTTTATTCACACAGCACGACGGTTCCTCTGCAGTATTGGGGTTAGTTGACCGGCATAGCTCGGAGCACAGCAGTCCTCCCGGACTCAGGCCTCCAGCCTGGCACAAGGCTCACATCCTGGCACAGAGATTGCCAGCGCTCCAATGTCAGAGAGAGGTAATTCCGCCCACCTGACACTGCTGGCTGACAGAACCCGGCCTGGACCGTGGGGAGTAGTCACCCACCCAGCACTTTGACTACTCCCAGTAAGAGCCGTCCCGGATAAGCAATTACTAGCCAGGAACCTCAGTGACACGTACCTATCATCCACGATGATTCCTTCTTCAATACACACAGCACATTATACATACACATCACACATATAAATACACATCACACAAATACATACTTGCAACCTTTTACATACATACATGGCCACACTACACACACCACCTACAAGCACAGCTGCCTGTATGTCGTGTTTTGCCGCCGTTGCGCTCAGATGACCTCTCCTGTGTGATGTTTTCGGAGGTCACGAGCTCTCAGTATTGGGGTCCCTAACAAGCCTCATTCAGGCGCAGCGCTCCACATCTTTAGGATTCTCATACACTCACAATAATGTGACACTCAGAAGGGGCCCTCGCTCATACTCCACTCACACCCAGAGCTGCATCAACAACTCTGCTGCTTGCAGTTTGCTCCCAGTTGGTCCAGGAGTCACCTGACTGGAGGTCGACATGCAAACAAGATGGCCGCCACCAGCGGGTCACTGTGGGGCTCCTGCTCCTAGTGCCGGAATCTGCGATGATTTCTCCGGCTGTTCCCCGTTCCACGACTTTCCCATTTCTTCATAATCTCGGGTTTTCCTTCCACTGAATTGCATCAGGATCGTAATAAACTACTTCCCTTCTCGGAAAACATCATCTAAATGGTTCCTCGGAGAGTCTGGGCGGCAGACGCGGCCCCGGCCTCACAGTGCCCCCTTGTTCTGATAGGATATCCATCTCTGCAGATGACATAGGCCTTATACCGCCAGACATGGTGGATTACCGCAATATACTGCCACTGAGAGCGTTCACAAGAAGGGAACCGTCACTTTAAGTGACATCCAGGATCCAGAAACATATCTAGCACTGATTCTCAATGGTGTCCTATCTTATACTCCAGTCACATCCAAAGCTGCATCCACAGTTCTGATACCTGATTTCATCTCACCCCTGATGGGGTAATACTACAATCATTGCACTCTAATTTTCATGTACAGACACTGAACCAGGGGAATTAAGTGGCGGTGAGAGGCTCGGAAGCAGAGGACCCCTTTAAGGCTTTTGATTTCTATGTATGACATGAAGTCCTTGGTGATAAATGGTTTCCTGAAAACAAAGATGTGATTGAGGCTCTTCCCGGTCACACGGGGCCCATTGTCCATTACTGGCGAGCGTCTCACTTTCCTGTTACTTATTTCAGCTCTTTGTTGCGGCTGAAATAAACCGTTATGATCTCATCCCGAGCGGCGGATTCATCACCACAACACAGAGATGTCCCGATCGGTACCAACCCCGACCCCTCACAGCAGCACAGTGACACTTGTCACAACCGAACACGTCCCGAACAGCAGGAGGAGAAGCTGCAGGTGCTACACAAAGTGTAACCCCAATCTGTGGTTAAAGGGGGACTCTAACATTAGGTAAAGAAATCACAACTGATATAGAAATCATCCCAGAAACACAAAGAAACATACTTTAATATAAACACTTTACTATAATACTGCCCCTATGTGCAAGAATATAACTACTATAATACTGCTCCTATGTACAGGAATATAACTACTATAATACCGCCTCCTATGTACAAGAATATAACTACTATAATACCGCCTCCTATGTACAAGAATATAACTACTATAATACTGCTCCTATGTACAAGAATATAACTACTATAATACTGCTCCTATGTACAAGAATATAACTACTATAATACTGCTCATATGTACAAGAATATAACTACTATAATACTGCTCCTATGTACAAGAATATAACTACTATAATACTGCTCCTATGTACAAGAATATAACTACTATAATACTGCTCCTATGTACAAGAATATAACTACTATAATACTGCTCCTATGTACAAGAATATACCTACTATAATACTGCCTCCTATGTACAAGAATATAACTACTATAATACTGCTCCTATGTACAGGAATATAACTACTATAATACTGCCTCCTATGTACAGGAATATAACTACTATAATACTGCTCCTATGTACAAGACTATAACTACTATAATACTGCTCCTATGTACAGGAATATAACTACTATAATACTGCCTCCTATGTACAGGAATATAACTACTATAATACTGCCTCCTATGTACAAGAATATAACTACTATAATACTGCCTCCTATGTACAAGAATATAACTACTATAATACTGCTCCTATGTACAAGAATATAACTACTATAATACTGCTCCTATGTACAAGAATATAACTACTATAATACTGCTCCTATGTACAGGAATATAACTACTATAATACTGCTCCTATGTACAAGAATATAACTACTATAATACTGCCTCCTATGTACAAGAATATAACTACTATAATACTGCTCCTATGTACAAGAATATAACTACTATAATACCGCCTCCTATGTACAAGAATATAACTACTATAATACTGCTCCTATGTACAAGAATATAACTACTATAATACTGCTCATATGTACAAGAATATAACTGCTATAATACTGCTCCTATGTACAAGAGTATAACTACTATAATACTGCTCCTATGTACAAGACTATAACTACTATAATACTGCTCCTATGTACAGGAATATAACTACTATAATACTGCTCCTATGTACAAGAATATAACTACTATAATACTGCTCCTATGTACAAGAATATAACTACTATAATACTGCCTCCTATGTACAGGAATATAACTACTATAATACTGCTCCTATGTACAAGAATATAACTACTATAATACTGCTCCTATGTACAAGACTATAACTACTATAATACTGCTCCTATGTACAAGAATATAACTGCTATAATACTGCCTCCTATGTACAGGAATATAACTACTATAATACTGCTCCTATGTACAAGAATATAACTACTATAATACTGCCTCCTATGTACAGGAATATAACTACTATAATACTGCTCCTATGTACAAGAATATAACTGCTATAATACTGCCTCCTATGTACAAGAATATAACTACTATAATACTGCTCCAATGTACAAGAATATAACTACTATAATACTGCTCCTATGTACAAGAATATAACTACTATAATACTGCCTCCTATGTACAGGAATATAACTACTATAATACTGCTCCTATGTACAGGAATATAACTACTATAATACTGCCTCCTATGTACAAGGATATAACTACTATAATACTGCTCCTATGTACAAGAATATAACTACTATAATACTGCCTCCTATGTACAAGAATATAACTACTATAATACTGCTCCTATGTACAAGAATATAACTACTATAATACTGCTCCTATGTACAAGAATATAACTACTATAATACTGCCTCCTATGTACAGGAATATAACTACTATAATACTGCCTCCTATGTACAAGAATTTAACTACTATAATACTGCTCCTATGTACAAGAATATAACTACTATAATACTGCTCCTATGTACAAGAATATAACTACTATAATACTGCCGCCTATGTACAAAAATATAACTACTATAATACTGCCTCCTATGTACAAGAATATAACTACTATAATACTGCTCCAATGTACAAGAATATAACTACTATAATACTGCTCCTATGTACAAGAATATAACTACTATAATACTGCCTCCTATGTACAAGAATATAACTACTATAATACTGCTCCTATGTACAAGAATATAACTACTATAATACTGCTCCTATGTACAGGAATATAACTACTATAATACTGCTCCTATGTACAGGAATATAACTACTATAATACTGCTCCTATGTTCAAGAATATAACTACTATAATACTGCTCCTATGTACAAGAATATAACTACTATAATACTGCTCCTATGTACAAGAATATTACTACTATAATACTGCTCCTATGTACAAGAATATAACTGCTATAATACTGCCTCCTATGTACAAGAATATAACTACTATAATACTGCGCCTATGTACAAGAATATAACTACTATAATACTGCTCCTATGTACAGGAATATAACTACTATAATACTGCTCCTATGTACAAGAATATAACTACTATAATACTGCTCCTATGTACAAGAATATAACTACTATAATACTGCTCCTATGTACAAGAATATTACTACTATAATACTGCTCCTATGTACAAGAATATAACTACTATAATACTGCTCCTATGTACAAGGAATATAACTACTATAATACTGCTCCTATGTACAAGAATAATAACTACTATAATACTGCTCCTATGTACAAGGAATATAACTACTATAATACTGCTCCTATGTACAGAATATAACTACTATAATACTGCCTCCTATGTACAAGAATATAACTACTATAATACTGCTCCTATGTACAAGAATATACTACTATAATACTGCCTCCTATGTACAGGAATATAACTACTATAATACTGCTCCTATGTACAGGAATATAACTACTATAATACTGCTCTATGTACAGGAATATAAACTACTATAATACTGCTCCTATGTACAAGAATATAACTACTATAATACTGCCTCCTATGTACAAGAATATAACTACTATAATACTGCTCCTATGTACAAGAATATAACTACTATAATACTGCCTCCTATGTACAAGGAATATAACTACTATAATACTGTCTCCTATGTACAAGGAATATAACTACTATAATACTGCTCTTATGTACAAGAATATAACTACTATAATACTGCCTCCTATGTACAGGAATATAACTACTATAATACTGCCTCCTATGTACAAGGATATAACTACTATAATACTGCTCCTATGTACAAGAATATAACTACTATAATACTGCTCCTATGTACAAGAATATAACTACTATAATACTGCTCCTATGTAGAAGAATATAACTACTATAATACTGCCTCCTATGTACAAGGATATAACTACTATAATACTGCTCCTATGTACAGGAATATAACTACTATAATACTGCTCCTATGTACAAGAATATAACTACTATAATACTGCTCCTATGTACAAGAATATAACTACTATAATACTGCTCCTATGTACAAGAATATAACTACTATAATACTGCTCCTATGTACAAGAATATAACTACTATAATACTGCCCCTATGTACAAGAATATAACTACTATAATACTGCTGCTATGTACAAGAATATAACTACTATAATACTGCTGCTATGTACAAGAATATAACTACTATAATACTGCCCCTATGTACAAGAATATAACTACTATAATACTGCTCCTATGTACAGGAATATAACTACTATAATACTGCTCCTATGTACAGGAATATAACTACTATAATACTGCCTCCTATGTACAAGAATATAACTACTATAATACTGCCTCCTATGTACAAGAATATAACTACTATAATACTGCCTCCTATGTACAAGAATATAACTACTATAATACTGCTCCTATGTACAAGAATATAACTGCTATAATACTGCTCCTATGTACAAGAATATAACTACTATAATACTGCTCCTATGTACAAGAATATAACTGCTATAATACTGCTCCTATGTACAAGAATATAACTACTATAATACTGCCTCCTATGTACAAGAATATAACTACTATAATACTGCTGCTATGTACAAGAATATAACTACTATAATACTGCTGCTATGTACAAGAATATAACTACTATAATACTGCCTCCTATGTACAAGAATATAACTACTATAATACTGCTCCTATGTACAAGAATATAACTACTATAATACTGCTCCTATGTACAAGAATATAACTACTATAATACTGCCCCCTATGTACAAGAATATAACTACTATAATACTGCCTCCTATGTACAGGAATATAACTACTATAATACTGCTCCTATGTACAAGAATATAACTGCTATACTACTGCCTCCTCAGGGTGTCGGACCCCCGCCGATCAGATGCTGATGATCTATCCAGAAGATAGATCATCAGGTAAAACAAAGTGCAGACCCCTTTAATGACTCAGCACAGTGTTACCGCAGTCTCACATGCCACGTGGTGCAGGATGGCACTGTACTGTGCGGTTGGTCACTGTATTGTCAGGACAACCCACCTCCTGTGGCCCCCACAGCACTGCCGTCCTTCAACCACTCAGTGCCCACATTTGTACAGGAAAGCTGTACCCCGGTGATGTGATCTCTGAGCCCCACAGGGAAGGGTTAAAGACATGTGTATAGCGGGATCCTGGGAGCGATGTCCGTGGACATTCCTGAGGGCGCTGCCTCCAGAGCTCTTACTGGAATCCATACTGGACTGGCTGACTCACTGTCTGACCACAGATACACGGTGCTCGTCCACGGCCCAGGCCTTCTGGTCAGCACACAGCGCATCCGCCCACATTCATAGCACACGTCACCTGGACACGGCGTGGCGGCAGGTACTACCAGATAGCCAGTCTGGGTGGCACTGAAGGGGGCACTATAGTATATGGGCAGTATGGCGGGCGCTATTACACATATGGCTAGAGCTGGTATATTGGAGTTAATGTGGCAGTATATGGCAGCATAAAGTATACGTTTTATGTGGATCATAGGGACTAGGCCTGAATTTGCGTGGCCTACATGGCGCTATTACTTTGTTACTGCGTGGCACTATTATATGTGGACAGTATGGCACTATGATACGAGTACTGTGTGGTACTATTATATGTGGACAGTATGGCACTATGATACGTGTAGTGCGTGGTACTATTATATGTGGACAGTATGGCACTATGATACGAGTACTGTGTGGTACTATTATATGTGGACAGTATGGCACTATGATACGAGTACTGTGTGGTACTATTATATGTGGACAGTATGGCACTATGATACGTGTAGTGCGTGGTACTATTATATGTGGACAGTATGGCACTATGATACGAGTACTGTGTGGTACTATTATATGTGGACAGTATGGCACTATGATACGAGTACTGTGTGGTACTATTTTATGTGGACAGTATGGCACTATGATACGAGTACTGTGTGGTACTATTATATGTGGACAGTATGGCACTATGATACGAGTACTGTGTGGTACTATTATATGTGGACAGTATGGCACTATGATACGAGTACTGCTTGGTACTATTATATGTGGACAGTATGGCACTATGATACGAGTACTGCGTGGTACTATTATATGTGGACAGTATGGCACTATGATTCGAGTACTGTGTGGTACTATTATATGTGGACAGTATGGTACTATGATACGAGTACTGCGTGGTACTATTATTTGTGGACAGTATGGCACTATGATACGAGTACTGCGTGGTACTATTATATGTGGACAGTATGGCACTATGATACGAGTACTGCGTGGTACTATTATATGTGGACAATATGGCACTATGATACGAGTACTGCGTGGTACTATTATATGTGGACAGTATGGCACTATGATTCGAGTACTGTGTGGTACTATTATTTGTGGACAGTATGGTACTATGATACGAGTACTGCGTGGTACTATTATTTGTGGACAGTATGGCACTATGATACGAGTACTGCGTGGTACTATTATATGTGGACAGTATGGCACTATGATACGAGTACTGCGTGGTACTATTATATGTGGACAATATGGCACTATGATACGAGTACTGCGTGGTACTATTATATGTGGACAGTATGGCACTATGATACGAGTACTGCGTGGTACTATTATATGTGGACAGTATGGCACTATGATACGAGTATTGTGTGGTACTATTATATGTGGACAGTATGGTACTATGATACGAGTACTGTGTGGTACTATTATATGTGGACAGTATGGCACTATGATACGAGTACTGCGTGGTACTATTATTTGTGGACAGTATGGTAGTATCCTCCCACACTCCACAGACATACTGATAGGATGCAGAGAGACACGTCAGACAAAGGGTTAATCTGCACGTCCTGGTAACAGCGCATATAAAGCCCCCACCTGTGTGATACTGCTGCTGAGATACTGTATCTAATCCTATCCTGTGTGATACTGCTGCTGAGATACTGTATCTAATCCTCTCCTGTGTGATACTGTCTGATGAGCGGTGTATCTAATCCTATCCTGTGTGATACAGTCTGCTGAGCTGTGTATCTAATCCTATCCTGTGTGATACAGTCTGCTGAGCCGTGTATCTAATCCTATCCTGTGTGATACTGACTGCTGAGCTGTGTATCTAATCCTATCCTGTGTGATACTGTCTGCTGAGCTGTGTATCTAATCCTATCCTGTGTGATACTGCCTGCTGAGCTGTGTATCTAATCCTATCCTGTGTGATACAGTCTGCTGAGCTGTGTATCTAATCCTATCTTGTGTGATACTGACTGCTGAGCCGTGTATCTAATCCTATCCTGTGTGATACTGACTGCTGAGCTGTGTATCTAATCCTATCCTGTGTGATACTGTCTGCTGAGCTGTGTATCTAATCCTATCCTGTGTGATACTGACTGCTGAGCTGTGTATCTAATCCTCTCCTGTGTGATACTGTCTGCTGAGCTGTGTATCTAATCCTATCCTGTGTGATACTGACTGCTGAGCTGTGTATCTAATCCTATCCTGTGTGATACTGACTGCTGAGCTGTGTATCTAATCCTATCCTGTCTGATACTGCCTGCTGAGCTGTGTATCTAATCCTATCCTGTGTGATACTGTCTGCTGAGCTGTGTATCTAATCCTATCCTGTGTGATACTGCCTGCTGAGCTGTGTATCTAATCCTATCCTGTGTGATACTGTCTGCTGATCTATGTATCTAACCCTATACTGTGTGATACTGACTGCTGAGCTGTGTATCTAATCCTACCCTGTGTGATACTGCCTGCTGAGCTGTGTATCTAATCCTATCCTGTGTGATACTGTCTGCTGAGCTGTGTATCTAATTCTATCCTGTGTGATACTGACTGCTGAGCTGTGTATCTAACCCTATCCTGTGTGATACTGTCTGCTGAGCTGTGTATCTAATCCTATCCTGTGTGATACTGTCTGCTGAGCTGTGTATCTAATCCTATCCTGTGTGATACTGCCTGCTGAGCTGTGTATCTAATCCTATCCTGTGTGATACTGTCTGCTGAGCTGTGTATCTAATCCTATCCTGTGTGATACTGTCTGCTGAGCTGTGTATCTAATCCTATCCTGTGTGATACTGACTGCTGAGCTGTGTATCTAATCCTGTCCTGTGTGATACTGTCTCTGAGCCGTGTATCTAATCCTATCCTGTGTGATACTGTCTGCTGAGCTGTGTATCTAATCCTTTCCTGTGTGATACTGTCTGCTGAGCTGTGTATCTAATCCTATCCTGTGTGATACTGTCTGCTGAGCTGTGTATCTAATCCTATCCTGTGTGATACTGTCTGCTGAGCTGTGTATCTAATCCTATCCTGTGTGATACAGTCTGTGGGCTGTGTATCTAATCCTCTCCTGTGTGATACTGTCTGCTGAGCTGTGTATCTAATCCTATCCTGTGTGATACTGTCTGCTGAGCTATGTATCTAATCCTATCCTGTGTGATACTGACTGCTGAGCTGTGTATCTAATCCTGTCCTGTGTGATACTGTCTCTGAGCCGTGTATCTAATCCTATCCTGTGTGATACTGACTGCTGAGCTGTGTATCTAATCCTGTCCTGTGTGATACTGTCTCTGAGCCGTGTATCTAATCCTATCCTGTGTGATACTGTCTGCTGAGCTGTGTATCTAATCCTATCCTGTGTGATACTGTCTGCTGAGCTATGTATCTAATCCTGTCCTGTGTGATACTGTCTCTGAGCCGTGTATCTAATCCTATGACGTGTGATACAGTCTCTGAGCCGTGTATCTAATCCTATGACGTGTGATACAGTCTCTGAGCCGTGTATCTAATCCTATGACGTGTGATACAGTCTCTGAGCCGTGTATCTAATCCTATGACGTGTGATACAGTCTCTGAGCCGTGTATCTAATCCTATGACGTGTGATAGTCTCTGAGCCGTGTATCTAATCCTATGACGTGTGATACAGTCTCTGAGCCGTGTATCTAATCCTATGACGTGTGATACAGTCTCTGAGCCGTGTATCTAATCCTATGACGTGTGATACAGTCTCTGAGCCGTGTATCTAATCCTATGACGTGTGATACAGTCTCTGAGCCGTGTATCTAATCCTATGACGTGTGATAGTCTCTGAGCCGTGTATCTAATCCTATGACGTGTGATACAGTCTCTGAGCCGTGTATCTAATCCTATTACGTGTGATACTGTCTCTGAGCTGTGTATCTAATCCTATGACGTGTGATACAGTCTCTGAGCCGTGTATCTAATCCCGTCCTGTGTGATACAGTCTCTGAGCTGTGTGATTTCGGCCGGGGAAGCTGTGGGGACGTCCCCCCGGGTGCTGTCAGTAGGGCGGCGCTCCGGCTGCTCAGTCCCCTCCGTGGGTTACAGTGGAGACTCTGTTATTTTTGGAGGTTGCGGGGAGAGCCTGGCGCGCAGACATGCTCAGAATGGCGGATGTAGGTTACTGGGACAGAGGTCTGCAGCGGGGGGCCGCACACACAGCACATTCTCTCATGAGGACTGCGCATGCACCGATTAACCCCTTACCAGCACAAAAAAAGAGGGGGGTTTAAACTGCATTCACAGTCAGTGTCTGCTCAGTGTTTGGTCAGTGATTTCTAGCAGTGACTGGGAGTCAAAACTTAGTATAGAGCAAATACAGATCAGGTGGAATCAAACACTGAGCAAACACTGCCTGTGTAAAAGGGGGCTACTAGGGAACTCTGTGCCGGTATAAATAAGTGTAGAGAGCAGAGGACGTCCCCAGCGGATACTCCAGAGCTGCACTCACTATTCTGCTGGTGCAGTAACTGTGTACCTACATTACTTATCCTGTACTGGTCCTGAGTTACATCCTGTATTATACTCCAGAGCTGCACTCACTATTCTGCTGGTGCAGTCACTGTGTACATACATTACTTATCCTGTACTGGTCCTGAGTTACATCCTGTATTATACTCCAGAGCTGCACTCACTATTCTGCTGGTGCAGTCACTGTGTACATTACATTACTTATCCTGTACAGATGCTGAGTTACATCCTGTATTATACTCCAGAGCTGCACTCACTATTCTGCTGGTGCAGTAACTGTGTACCTACATTACTTATCCTGTACTGATCCTGAGTTACATCCTGTATTATACTCCAGAGCTGCGCTCACTATTCTGCTGGTGCAGTCACTGTGTACATACATTACTTATCCTGTACTGATCCTGAGTTACATCCTGTATTATACTCCAGAGCTGTATTCACAGTTGTGGAGGCTTCAGAGCTGAACTCTTCTGGCATCCTCCGGCTGTCTCCTGCATTATTACAGCTGTCAGGGGTTGGTCTGAGGAGACGCTTGCTGACTGTGAGCGCAGCTGAGGACTCTCACTAAATGTTACAGTTCAGAGGAGTTCCCCTTTAATGGGACAAAGTCGCACAGAAACCCCGGCTGCATGGATGGCGGCCGGTGAGAGGATCCCGCGGGGTTAATTCTCACAGACAAAACCCTTACAGCTGCACAGGAAAAAAATAATGGAAATGAGGAGCCGAGCGATGGAAACACTGAGTCCTGCCGGCACCGCAAGCACAGACCGCTGCAGAGCATCTCTCCCGCTACCCCCTGACATACACAGTGATAGATCCTGCAGATTATTACACCTCTGACCTCTCTAGAGATCTGCAGAACATCGCTCTGTCCTCTCTACCTCCTGACAGATACACAGTGATAGATCCTGCAGATTATTACACCACTGACCTCTCTAGAGATCTGCAGAACATCGCTCTGTTCCCTCTACCTCCTGACAGATACACAGTGATATATCCTGCAGATTATTACACCTCTGACCTCTCTAGAGATCTGCAGAACATCGCTATGTCCTCTCTACCTCCTGACAGACACACAGTGATATATCCTGCAGATTATTACACCACTGACCTCTCTAGAGATCTGCAGAACATCGCTCTGTTCCCTCTACCTCCTGACAGATACATAGTGATATATCCTGCAGAGTATTACACCACTGACCTCTCTAGAGATCTGCAGAACATCGCTCTGTCCTCTCTACCTCCTGACAGATACACAGTGATAGATCCTGCAGAGTATTACACCACTGACCTCTCTAGAGATCTGCAGAACATTGCTCTGTCCTCTCTACCTCCTGACAGATACATAGTGATATATCCTGCAGATTATTACACCTCTGACCTGTAGAGATCTGCAGAACATCGCTCTGTCCTCTCTACCTCCTGACAGATACACAGTGATAGATCCTGCAGATTATTACACCTCTGACCTCTATAGAGATCTGCAGAACATCGCTCTGTTCCCTCTACCTCCTGACAGATACATAGTGATATATCCTGCAGAGTATTACACCACTGACCTCTCTAGAGATCTGCAGAACATCGCTCTGTCCTCTCCACCTCCTGACAGATACACAGTGATATATCCTGCAGAGTATTACACCACTGACCTCTCTAGAGATCTGCAGAACATCGCTCTGTCCTCTCCACCTCCTGACAGATACACAGTGATATATCCTGCAGAGTATTACACCACTGACCTCTCTAGAGATCTGCAGAACATCGCTCTGTTCCCTCTACCTCCTGACAGATACATAGTGATATATTCTGCAGAGTATTACACCACTGACCTCTCTAGAGATCTGCAGAACATCGCTCTGTCCTCTCTACTTCCTGACATACACAGTGATAGATCCTGCAGAGTATTACACCTGTCTAAAGATCTGCAGAACATCGCTCTGTCCTCTCCACCTCCTGACAGATACATAGTGTTATATCCTGCAGATTATTACACCTCTGACCTCTCTAGAGATCTGCAGAACATCGCTTTGTCCTCTCCACCTCCTGACAGATACATAGTGATATATCCTGCAGATTATTACACCTCTGACCTCTCTAGAGATCTGCAGAACATCGCTCTGTCCTCTCCACCTCCTGACAGATACATAGTGATATATCCTGCAGATTATTACACCTCTGACCTCTCTAGAGATCTGCAGCACATCGCTTTGTCCTCTCTACCTCCTGACATACACAGTGATAGATCCTGCAGAGTATTACACCCCTGCAGATGAGACTCCTCATACAGTGTGATGTGGCTTCCTATAGACAATTAGTAGTTCGGCCGCTGGGTGTGAGCGCTCTTCCGCTCGGCGTCCGGTAATCGCCTCGTGTGCGGAGGGGCCGGGGATGACGCTGCCTCAGGTCACACAGGAGGAGTCGCCACAGTTGTCAGGGCCGCGGCGAGGAAACCCTGCTCCGCTCCGGCTGCTTCCTTTGTTTCCGTTCTGCTGCAGGGAATAATGGAGTAGTGGAAGTGAGTGCGTGCCGGGCGGGAAACCAGAGCGCGCGCTCAGCGGAGTGCCTCCCCCAGGCCGTACCACAGGAGAGGATTAGATACACCGCTCAGCAGTCAGTACCACACATGATAGGATTAGATACACAGCTCAGCAGTCAGTATCACACAGGAGAGGATTAGATACACCGCTCAGCAGACTGTATCACACAGGATAGGATTAGATACACAGCTCAGCAGACAGTATCACACAGGATAGGATTAGATACACAGCTCAGCAGACAGTATCACACAGGATAGGATTAGATACACAGCTCAGCAGACAGTATCACACAGGATAGGATTAGATACACAGCTCAGCAGACAGTATTACACAGGATAGGATTAGATACACAGCTCAGCAGGCAGTATCACACAGGATAGGATTAGATACACAGCTCAGCAGACAGTATTACACACAGTATAGGATTAGATACACAGCTCAGCAGGCAGTATCACACATGGATAGGATAGATACACAGCTCAGCAGTACAGTATCACACAGAGAGGATTAGATACACAGCTCAGCAGACTGTATCACACAGGATAGGATTAGATACACAGCTCAGCAGACAGTATCACACAGGAGAGGATTAGATACACCGCTCAGCAGTACAGTATCCACACAGGATAGGATTAGATACACAGCTCAGCAGACAGTATCACACAGGATAGGATTAGATACACAGCTCAGCAGTCAGTATCACACAGGATAGGATTAGATACACAGCTCAGCAGACATGTATCACACAGGATAGGATTAGATACACAGCTCAGCAGACAGTATCACACAGTATAGGATTAGATACACAGCTCAGCAGACAGTATCACACAGGAATAGGATTAGATACACAGGCTCAGCAGACAGTATCACACATGATAGGATTAGATACACAGGCTCCGCACGTCCAGTATCACACAGGATAGGATTAGATACACGGCCTCAGCAGACAGTATCACACATGATAGGATTAGATACACGGCTCAGCAGTCAGTATCACACAGGAAGGATTAGATACACAGGCTCAGGATTAGATACACAGCTCAGCAGACAGTATCACACAGGATAGGATTAGATACACAGCTCAGCAGACAGTATCACACAGGATAGGATTAGATACACAGCTCAGCAGACAGTATCACACAGGATAGGATTAGATACACAGCTCAGCAGACAGTATCACACAGGATAGGATTAGATACACAGCTCAGCAGACAGTATCACACAGGATAGGATTAGATACACAGCTCAGCAGACAGTATCACACAGGATAGGATTAGATACACAGCTCAGCAGACAGTATCACACAGGATAGGCTTAGATACACAGCTCAGCAGACAGTATCACACAGGATAGGATTAGATACACAGCTCAGCAGACATGTATCACACAGGATAGGATTAGATACACAGCTCAGCAGGACAGTATCACACAGGATAGGATTAGATACACAGCTCAGCAGACTGTATCACACAGGATAGGATTAGATACACAGCTCAGCAGACAGTATCACACAGGATAGGATTAGATACACAGCTCAGCAGACAGTATCACACAGGATAGGATTAGATACACAGCTCAGCAGACAGTAATCACACAGGATAGGATTAGATACACAGCTCAGCAGTACAGTATCACACAGGATAGGATTAGATACACAGCTCAGCAGACAGTATCACACAGGATAGGATTAGATACACAGCTCAGCAGTCAGTATCACACAGGATAGGATTAGATACACAGCTCAGCAGATCAGTATCACACAGGATAGGATTAGATACACAGCTCAGCAGTCAGTATCACACAGGATAGGATTAGATACACAGCTCAGCAGACAGTATCACACAGGATAGGATTAGATACACAGCTCAGCAGTACAGTATCACACAGGATAGGATTAGATACACAGCTCAGCAGTCAGTATCACACAGGATAGGATTAGATACACAGCTCAGCAGTACATGTATCACACAGGATAGGATTAGATACACAGCTCAGCAGTCAGTATCACACAGGATAGGATTAGATACACAGCTCAGCAGTCAGTATCACACAGGATAGGATTAGATACACAGCTCAGCAGGACAGTATCACACAGGATAGGATTAGATACACAGCTCAGCAGGACAGTATCACACAGGATAGGATTAGATACACAGCTCAGCAGACAGTATCACACAGGATAGGATTAGATACACAGCTCAGCAGTCAGTATCACACAGGATAGGATTAGATACACAGCTCAGCAGTCAGTATCACACAGGATAGGATTAGATACACAGCTCAGCAGTCAGTATCACACAGGATAGGATTAGATACACAGCTCAGCAGTCAGTATCACACAGGATAGGATTAGATACACAGCTCAGCAGACAGTATCACACAGGATAGGATTAGATACACAGCTCAGCAGACAGTATCACACAGGATAGGATTAGATACACAGCTCAGCAGACAGTATCACACAGGATAGGATTAGATACACAGCTCAGCAGACAGTATCACACAGGATAGGATTAGATACACAGCTCAGCAGTCAGTATCACACAGGATAGGATTAGATACACAGCTCAGCAGTCAGTATCACACAGGATAGGATTAGATACACAGCTCAGCAGTCAGTATCACACAGGATAGGATTAGATACACAGCTCAGCAGTCAGTATCACACAGGATAGGATTAGATACACAGCTCAGCAGACAGTATCACACAGGATAGGATTAGATACACAGCTCAGCAGTACAGTATCACACAGGATAGGATTAGATACACAGCTCAGCAGACAGTATCACACAGGATAGGATTAGATACACAGCTCAGCAGCAGTATCACACAGGATAGGATTAGATACACAGCTCAGCAGTCAGTATCACACAGGATAGGATTAGATACACAGCTCAGCAGACAGTATCACACAGGATAGGATTAGATACACAGCTCAGCAGTCAGTATCACACAGGATAGGATTAGATACACAGCTCAGCAGACAGTATCACACAGGATAGGATTAGATACACAGCTCAGCAGACAGTATCACACAGGATAGGATTAGATACACAGCTCAGCAGACAGTATCACACAGGATAGGATTAGATACACAGCTCAGCAGACAGTATCACACAGGATAGGATTAGATACACAGCTCAGCAGTCAGTATCACACAGGATAGGATTAGATACACAGCTCAGCAGACAGTATCACACAGGATAGGATTAGATACACAGCTCAGCAGACAGTATCACACAGGATAGGATTAGATACACAGCTCAGCAGTACAGTATCACACAGGATAGGAATTAGATACACAGCTCAGCAGACAGTATCACACAGGATAGGATTAGATACACAGCTCAGCAGACAGTATCACACAGGATAGGATTAGATACACAGCTCAGCAGACAGTATCACACAGGATAGGATTAGATACACAGCTCAGCAGACAGTATCACACAGGATAGGATTAGATACACAGCTCAGCAGACAGTATCACACAGGATAGGATTAGATACACAGCTCAGCAGACAGTATCACACAGGATAGGATTAGATACACAGCTCAGCAGTCAGTATCACACAGGATAGGATTAGATACACAGCTCAGCAGACAGTATCACACAGGATAGGATTAGATACACAGCTCAGCAGACAGTATCACACAGGATAGGATTAGATACACAGCTCAGCAGTCAGTATCACACAGGATAGGATTAGATACACAGCTCAGCAGACAGTATCACACAGGATAGGATTAGATACACAGCTCAGCAGACAGTATCACACAGGATAGGATTAGATACACAGCTCAGCAGACAGTATCACACAGGATAGGATTAGATACACAGCTCAGCAGACAGTATCACACAGGATAGGATTAGATACACAGCTCAGCAGACAGTATCACACAGGATAGGATTAGATACACAGCTCAGCAGACAGTATCACACAGGATAGGATTAGATACACAGCTCAGCAGACAGTATCACACAGGATAGGATTAGATACACAGCTCAGCAGACAGTATCACACAGGATAGGATTAGATACACAGCTCAGCAGACAGTATCACACAGGATAGGATTAGATACACAGCTCAGCAGACAGTATCACACAGGATAGGATTAGATACACAGCTCAGCAGACAGTATCACACAGGATAGGATTAGATACACAGCTCAGCAGACAGTATCACACAGGATAGGATTAGATACACAGCTCAGCAGACAGTATCACACAGGATAGGATTAGATACACAGCTCAGCAGACAGTATCACACAGGATAGGATTAGATACACAGCTCAGCAGACAGTATCACACAGGATAGGATTAGATACACAGCTCAGCAGACAGTATCACACAGGATAGGATTAGATACACAGCTCAGCAGACAGTATCACACAGGATAGGATTAGATACACAGCTCAGCAGACAGTATCACACAGGATAGGATTAGATACACAGCTCAGCAGACAGTATCACACAGGATAGGATTAGATACACAGCTCAGCAGACAGTATCACACAGGATAGGATTAGATACACAGCTCAGCAGACAGTATCACACAGGATAGGATTAGATACACAGCTCAGCAGACAGTATCACACAGGATAGGATTAGATACACAGCTCAGCAGACAGTATCACACAGGATAGGATTAGATACACAGCTCAGCAGTACAGTATCACACAGGATAGGATTAGATACACAGCTCAGCAGTCAGTATCACACAGGATAGGATTAGATACACAGCTCAGCAGACAGTATCACACAGGATAGGATTAGATACACAGCTCAGCAGACAGTATCACACAGGATAGGCTTAGATACACAGCTCATTAGACAGTATCACACAGGATAGGCTTAGATACACAGCTCATTAGACAGTATCACACAGGATAGGCTTAGATACACAGCTCAGCAGACAGTATCACACAGGATAGGATTAGATACACAGCTCAGCAGACAGTATCACACAGGATAGGATTAGATACACAGCTCAGCAGACAGTATCACACAGGATAGGATTAGATACACAGCTCAGCAGACAGTATCACACAGGATAGGATTAGATACACAGCTCAGCAGACAGTATCACACAGGATAGGCTTAGATACACAGCTCAGCAGTCAGTATCACACAGGATAGGACTAGATACACAGCTCAGCAGACTGTATCACACAGGATAGGCTTAGATACACAGCTCAGCAGACTGTATCACACAGGATAGGCTTAGATACGTATCTCAGCAGACTGTATCACACAGGACAGGCTTAGATACAGTGGTGTGCATGTCTCGCAGTGATTTGTAGTAGCTGCAGCTTGCGTCAGGGACATGAGGTGACGCACATGTATGTAGGGGGCGGGGCCTTGTGTGCGTCATGGATCGGCTGCGGTGTTCCCTCCTCGAGTACACGTCTCGCAGCCATGGTGGAGATCTCACCGACCTCCACTGTGGGGATCAGTGGCGCTGTTACCCATAGCAACCAATCAGAGGCCATCTGAAGAAGAAAAGCAGACATCTTATTGGTTGCTATGGCCGACGTCGTTGTTCAGGTAGCGGCCAATCAGATTGCAGCTGTCATTTTTGCAGTGCGGCACAGAGATGAAAGCTGTGCTCTTATTGGCCAGTGGAAGCCGCTCTGTCACTTTAGGCCGGATTACCAGAGCCTTCAGGAGTGACGCCATACTTTTCTGTCGCAAATATCTGGGGATGATGGGGCAGATCTGCCATTTTGAGGGGTGGAGGAAAGCCGCCCACCCGGCTGTTTTAGGAGGTGAGTTGTCATTCGTGAGGACGGCTCGCCCCACTTTCACATGAGGCTGAAGTCAGATTTATGACCGGCCCTTTAAGACTGTGATAAGTGTGGTTTGCCGGCAGCAGTTTATCCGTCAGTAAGCGGCTTTACAAAAGTCGCATAAGATAAGCATGGTCCGCACTGGAGTGATTTGCGCATTTTTTAGCGACTTTTGAATTGTCGCAATAGTAAATCTGTCTAGTGATTCATTTACATAAGAAAACACGCCCACTTTCAGAAAACTGGCGACCAATTGTAAAACCAATAAAAGTCACACATTTTTGCGCAGTTTAAGCGATTGCGTAATAATTAGTCATTTTTTTACGCCTTTATTCTGACTTGAGCTAATGATAAATCTGCGCTGCCCCCGACCCCCCCCCCCCCCCTCTCACCCGGACAGGACGCAGCTTCCCGATTGCACAATCCAGGACAGGGAATCCCGTCTGCATGTCAGGAGCTCTGGGAGGATGAGAACAGGCCGTGCTGACGTCTGAGTCACGGAGCCGCGTGACGTGTGGAGCACGGCGTGTGTCATGGAGCCCACGTCATGTGTGCAACACACATCACTTACACAACACTGCAAGGCTGTACAGCACATACGTGTGCACTACCACCATACAGGGGATCACAGGGACACACTGACACTGGGGGTACAGGATAAGGACACTGACACTGGGGGTACAGGATACTGACACTGACACTCGGGGTACAGGATAATGACACTGACACTGGGGGTACAGGGTAATGACACTGACTCTGGGGGTACAGGGTAATGACACTGACACTGGGGGTACAGGATAATAACACTGACACTTGGGGTACAGGATAATGACACTGGGGGTACAGGATAATGACACTGACACTGGGGGTACAGGATAATGACACTGATACTGGGGGTACAGGATAATAACACTGACACTTGGGGTACAGGATACTGACACTGACACTGGGGGTACAGGATAATGACACTGACACTCGGGGTACAGGATAATGACACTGGGGGTACAGGATAATGACACTCGGGGTACAGGATAATGACACTGACACTGGGGGTACAGGATAATGACACTGACACTCGGGGTACAGGATACTGACACTGGGGGTACAGGATAATGACACTCGGGGTACAGGATAATGACACTGACACTGGGGGTACAGGATCATGACACTGACACTGGGGGTACAGGATACTGACACTGACACTGGGGGTACAGGATCATGACACTGACACTGGGGGTACAGGGTAATGACACTGACACTGGGGGTACAGGATAATGACACTGACACTGGGGGTACAGGATCATGATGCTGACACTGGGGGTACAGGATCATGATGCTGACACTGGGGTACAGGATAATGACGCTGACACTGGGGGTACAGGATAATGACACTGACACTGGGGGTACAGGATAATGACGCTGACACTGGGGGTACAGGATAATGACACTGACACTGGGGGTACAGGATAATGACACTGACACTCGGGGTACAGGATAATGACACTGACACTTGGGGTACAGGATAATGACACTGACACTGGGGGTAAAGGATAATGACACTGTCACGCGGGGTACAGGATAATGATACTGACACTGGGGGTACAGGATAATGACGCTGACACTGGGGGTACAGGATAATGACACTGACACTGGGGGTACAGGATAATGACGCTGACACTCGGGGTACAGGATAATGACACTGACACTCGGGGTACAGGATAATGACACTGACACTGGGGGTAAAGGATAATCACACTGTCACGCGGGGTACAGGATAATGACACTGACACTGGGGGTACAGGATAATGACGCTGACACTCGGGGTACAGGATAATGACGCTGACACTGGGGGTACAGGATAATGACGCTGACACTCGGGGTACAGGATAATGACGCTGACACTGGGGGTACAGGATAATGACGCTGACACTGGGGGTACAGGATAATGACACTGACACTGGGGGTACAGGATAATGACACTGACACTGGGGGTACAGGATAATGACACTGACACTGGGGGTACAGGATAATGACACTGACACTGGGGGTACAGGATAATGACACTGACACTGGGGGTACAGGATAATGACACTGACATTGGGGGTACAGGATAATGACACTGACACAGGGGGTACAGGAAAATGACACTGACACTGGGGGTACAGGATAATGACACTGACACTGGGGGTACAGGATAATGACACTGACACTGGGGGTACAGGATAATGACGCTGACACTGGGGGTACAGGATAATGACGCTGACACTGGGGGTACAGGATAATGACACTGACACTGGGGGTACAGGATAATGACACTGACACTGGGGGTACAGGATAATGACACTGACACTGGGGGTACAGGATAATGACACTGGGGGTACAGGACAATGACACTGGGGGTACAGGATACTGACACTGGGGGTACAGGACAATGACACTGGGAGTACAGGACACTGACACTCGGGGTACAGGATAGTGACACTGACACTGGGGGTACAGGATAATGACACTGACACTCGGGGTACAGGATAATGACACTGACACTCGGGGTACAGGATCATGACGCTGACACTGGGGGTACAGGACAATGACACTGGGGGTACAGGATAATGACGCTGACACTCGGGGTACAGGATAAGGACACTGACACTGGGGGTACAGGATAATGATGCTGACACTTGGGGTACAGGATAATGACGCTGACACTCGGGGTAAAGGATAATGATACCGACACTCGGGGTACAAAATAATGATGCTGACACTCGGGGTACAGGATAATGACACTGACACTTGGGGTCCAGGATAATGATACTGACACTCGGGGTACAGGATAATGACACTGACACTGGGGGTACAGGATAATGACGATGACACTTGGGGTACAGGATAATGACGATGACACTTGGGGTACAGGATAATGACACTGGGGGTACAGGATAATGACACTGGGAGTACAGGATAATGATGCTGACACTCGGGGTACAGGATAAGGACACTGACACTGGGGGTACAGGATAATGATGCTGACACTTGGGGTACAGGATAATGATGCTGACACTCGGGGTACAGGATAAGGACACTGACACTGGGGGTACAGGATAATGATGCTGACACTTGGGGTACAGGATAATGACACTGACACTCGGGGTACAGGATAATGACGCTGATACTTGGGGTACAGGATAATGACACTGGGGGTACAGGATAATGACACTGACACTGGGGGTACAGGATAATGACACTGACACTGGGGATACAGGATAATGACACTGGGGGTACAGGATAATGACACTGGGGGTACAGGATAATGACACTGGGGGTACAGGATAATGACACTGGGGGTACAGGATAATGACACTGACACTCGGGGTACAGGATAATGACGCTGACACTCGGGGTACAGGATAATGATACTGACACTCGGGGTACAGGATAATGACACTGGGGGTACAGGATAATGACACTTGGGGTACAGGATAATGACACTGACACTCGGGGTACAGGATAATGACACTGACACTTGGGGTCCAGGATAATGATACTGACACTCGGGGTACAGGACAATGACACTGGGGGTACAGGATAATGACGATGACACTTGGGGTACAGGATAATGACACTGACACTCGGGGTACAGGATAATGACACTGGGAGTACAGGATAATGACGCTGACACTCGGGGTACAGGATAATGACGCTGACACTCGGGGTACAGGATAATGACGCTGACACTTGGGGTACAGGATAATGACGCTGACACTTGGGGTACAGGATAATGACACTGACACTCGGGGTACAGGATAATGACGCTGACACTTGGGGTACAGGATAATGACGCTGACACTTGGGGTACAGGATAATGACGCTGACACTCGGGGTACAGGATAATGACACTGACACTCGGGGTACAGGATAATGACGCTGACACTTGGGGTACAGGATAATGACGCTGACACTCGGGGTACAGGATAATGATACTGACACTCGGGGTACAGGATAATGACACTGGGGGTACAGGATAATGACACTTGGGGTACAGGATAATGACACTGACACTCGGGGTACAGGATAATGACACTGACACTTGGGGTCCAGGATAATGATACTGACACTCGGGGTACAGGATAATGACACTGGGGGTACAGGATAATGACGATGACACTTGGGGTACAGGATAATGACACTGACACTCGGGGTACAGGATAATGACACTGGGAGTACAGGATAATGACGCTGACACTCGGGGTACAGGATAATGACGCTGACACTCGGGGTACAGGATAATGACACTGACACTCGGGGTACAGGATAATGACGCTGACACTTGGGGTACAGGATAATGACACTGACACTCGGGGTACAGGATAATGACGCTGACACTTGGGGTACAGGATAATGACGCTGACACTCGGGGTACAGGATAATGACGCTGACACTTGGGGTACAGGATAATGACACTGACACTGAGGGTACAGGATAATGACGCTGACACTTGGGGTACAGGATAATGACACTGACACTCGGGGTACAGGATAATGATATCGACACTCGGGGTACAGGATAATGATACTATGATACTGACACTTGGGGTACAGGACCATTATTTGTGGGCTCACTGATGATTGTGGTTGTGGTTCACATCCTTATGACGACATTATACAAGTCATCTATTCTAGGGAAGTACAATGACAATACTCCTGTCTTCCTGAGTTTCCTTGGTATTATGTAGTGATGTCATCGGTGGTGGGCCAGTAATTACTAAGATAGCGTGCAGCAGGTTATGTGATGTCATGGTGCCTGCGTCCTTCTCCCATCACCGGACATTACACACAGAAGCCACTACCTGGATGTGGCATATGTCTTAATACTACCGCAACATTGCATTTACTGCCCAGCGTATAATGTAAGCTCCTCACGAGAGGTGGGATCTCATATACAGTAACTACTAGATTGCAAGCTCTGTGGTTTACATTTCAGTATCTCACTGTGTTATAAGCTAAATACAGTAGAACAAGATTTTCTGGGAAGATCTAGCGCATCCCGGACCAAGTGACATCACTAGACCCTGAGTGATGATGTCACTGAATGAGATAGCCAGCCAATCAACAGCCTCAGGCAGCGGCATAGTGTCACTCAGCTGCCGGGCCCTTGGTCCGGGTCTGACGACTCAGGTCCACCCCACACAACGTGACCATTCTATAATATGCCTAATTCTTCCCATGATATCTCTGGTGCCAAGAACAGTCGGATGCCCCAAGTGACGCCCCGATTGTTAATAATTCCCAGCCCTGCCACGGTCTTCGGCGTGAGGCTCAGACATCAGCTGTGCAGAATCTCAGGATAAATAAACATTCAGATGATAAGTAAGTGAACCCCCGGGCATGTAAATATTATCTGCTCCCTCTTATTTCATTGCTCTTCCCAGGAAAATCTTTCATAGACGGAGATTCTGGTTTGTTTTTTTTATAAAATCCATAAACCGCATCTTCCTGGTGCGTCAGAGGAAGGAGACATGAGAGGAGAGGACCAGACTGAGGAAGGCTACCAGGAGGTCAACTGCAAGGTCATCAAGTATTATATGGCCTAATAGCACTATAGGGCCCAGCTGGGGTGGGGGGTATAAACAGTCCTGTGACCTTCCCATAGCTCTTTGACTTGAAGCCCATTTATGAAGTCAACGGATCAAAGCTAGACGTTTGAGGGTCATTTAGTGGTGCGACTGAACTGTCTGCTTCAGCTTTGATGGACCATTATTCAGGTTGTGTAGGAAACAGAAGTACAACCAGCAGGGGCATCTTTATGGTAGACGGCTAGACATGGTCGACAGAGTTCAGATGAGACAAAGTTAAGATTTTGGGGCCATTTGTTGACTTTTGGTGGACATGGACATGACATTGTCATGAGCGCTGAAAAGTAGGGTCAAGAACTGTAGACACAGATCTGTCTACAGGTATGGAGTAGACCAGCATTAGAAGACTTTTAGAAGAGGAAGTGTCTTAAGAAAGATGATGGTTCATCTTGACATTTTATCCTGAAGACCATCCTAGGGAAGACAGGGCTCGTAGTAAAACGAGGAGGGCTCGATAAAGTAGTTACATAGGACACTGAGTAGACACTGTAATGGGCTTTGGTCATGGAGGTCATGAAAGAGGCCCAGGGCAAAATGAACAAGCTGCTGATTTACCAAAGCACAGGGCACAAAGGTCATGAAGGAGACAGAAGCATGAAGAAAACTAGACCGGGTCATATAAGTAACGGCGGTCGTTAAGAGTTGGAGTAGACACATCAGTGCAACATGACCCAAAGTAGTTCTTTATAAGTGGAGAATGCTAATAAACAACTCATCCCAACTCTTTACAGGCTACGGTTCTACCAAATATTGTTAACATGATAATTTTGTCAAATGGTAAACAAGGTCTAGTCACCATGTTTAGTCACATTAGGTGGGTATCTAGGATCTCCTGTACCCAAGTGTCAGGACTTCCTAGCAATAACCTAATGGCTGTGATGTCATGGCATGATCACATCTCATGACATCAAGTTGTTCACTTGACTCCATGTATTTAGTGAATTTAGCTGGATTTGACATGGTGATGTCATAGCTCATGATCTCAAGGCCTTCACTTGCCGCCATGTTTTTAGTGAATTTAGCTGGTGTCGGTATGGTGATGTCATAGCTCATGATCTCAAGGCCTTCACTTGCCGCCATGTTTTTAGTAACAGCAGCTGGTTTCGGTATGGTGATGTCATAGCTCATGATCTCAAGGCCTTCACTTGCCGCCATGTTTTTAGTGAATTTAGCTGGTGTCGTTATGGTGATGTCATAGCTCATGATCTCAAGGCCTTCACTTGCCACCATGTTTTTAGTAACAGCAGCTGGTGTCGGTATGGTGATGTTATAGCTCATGATCTCAAGGCCTTCACTTGCCGCCATGTTTTTAGTGACAGCAGCTGGTGTCGTTATGGTGATGTCATAGCTCATGATCTCAAGGCCTTCACTTGCTACCATGTTTTAGTGATAGTAGTTGGCATCAGTGTGGTGATGTCATGCTGTGATCACTGGTCATTGTCTCAAGGCCTTCACTTGCCGCCATGTTTTTAGTGACAGCAGCTGGTGTCGGTATGGTGATGTCATAGCTCATGATCTCAAGGCCTTCACTTGCCGCCATGTTTTTAGTGACAGCAGGTGATGTCGGTATGGTGATGTCATAGCTCATGATCTTAAGGCCTTCACTTGCCGCCATGTTTTTAGTGACAACAGCTGGTGTCGGTATGGTGATGTCATAGCTCATGATCTCAAGGCCTTCACTTGCCGCCATGTTTTTAGTGACAGCAGGTGATGTCGGTATGGTGATGTCATAGCTCATGATCTTAAGGCCTTCACTTGCCGCCATGTTTTTAGTGACAACAGCTGGTGTCGGTATGGTGATGTCATAGCTCATGATCTCAAGGCCTTCACTTGCCGCCATGTTTTTAGTGACAGCAGCTGGTGTCGGTATGGTGATGTCATAGCTCATGATCTCTAGGCCTTCACTTGCCGCCATGTTTTTAGTGACAGCAGCTGGTGTCGGTATGGTGATGTCATAGCTCATGATCTCAAGGCCTTCACTTGCCGCCATGTTTTTAGTGACAGCAGCTGGTGTCAGTATGGTGATGTCATAGCTCATGATCTCAAGGCCTTCACTTGCCACCATGTTTAACAAAGCTATGTCAGTCTCATTTCCAGTCTTACTTGAGCTTCCAGGTAGACCGACCTTATGTTATCAGCAGACAAGTTAAGAACTAGTAAGTAAAAAAGAAAATTAATGGAACAATAAAAAACTAAAATAATCCAAAGATTAACGCTCCATCAGAAGAGGAGAGACGGGCGGACGGAGCTCAGTGTAGTACTAAGCTGGGAGAGGGGCGAGCAATACAGACATACATTAAAACAGCTGTGTCAGAAGTTGGAACCGAGCCTCAATCTTTGTTCTCTGAAGCCTGCAGCCTTCTGAACTTGGAAGGCTCCATCGTTGCTCAATTAACTCTTTCCAAGCTAAATTACTTCCTTTTCGGGGGTTCTTTTTTTCCTTTGTTTAGGGGGATGGTTGGGGGGGGGGGGGGTGGCAGGATATTAATCATCATTTATGAAAAAAGAAAATCTCCGTGTCCCCTGAGTCTCAACTACATCAATTTTTGTTTAGAGAGAGAGAGAAGAAAAAAAAAAAAAAAAACTTTCAGCCAATCTGGGCTTGGCTGAGACAGCTGTTAAATACAGCCCGCTGCTAAATGATCAGTCAGTCCACAGAACAAGAGGGGAAGGGGAAGGAGAGCGCACAAGAGAACTGCAAGGAGCGCAGCCAAGATAATTCACAAGATTCTCCAACTTTTTCTTTTTGGGCAAAGAAAATTCATTCTCACGTCCAGATCTTATCAGATTTATTCCTTCCCTGGATTCCAGCTCAGGTTTTTGAAACTTTAAAATTATTTTATTTATTTTTTGCTTGAAAATTTGCGGTGGAACAAAATCAGCAAACCTTGAATTTCTAAGAAAAGGAAATTCTAAAAGAAAAAACGCCCAGAAATTGACTCCAAGGCTGGAAAGATGGATAGTCTTCCAATGAGAAAAGTTTTTGGACTTTAAGAGAACTATTTCAATATCTCTTCTCAGTAGGAGTACAGAATTGTCGTCTTCAATTCAGGACTCAGTCCAGGTTCATCTTTGGTGCTACATTCTTTTAGTAACAATTTTAGGTTCATAGATTTTTCTTCGCAGATTAAGGTTCTTTGTAGGCCCTCAGGGTAACGGTGAAGATGTCCTGCACTACGTTAATTTTCTGCCTCAGTGTTGTTACTGCTGCTTGGGTACACGTGGTTCTTGCTCTTGGAGAGAGACCTCTAGCCGGTTACAAGGAGGAAATTGTGTTTCCGGAAAGATTAAACTCCAGCTTCCGCCAAGAACGGCCAGACTGGCCTGTAAATGGATTTGAGGTATCCTCTGAAAGTCGCCTAATTTTCCGATTCCGTGCTTTCGGCGAAGAATTGGTTCTAGATTTGGAGAGAGATCCCAGCTTTCTCTCGGAGGACTTGACGGTACAGTATGTTGGCAGAACTGGACAGCCAGATGCCAATGGTCTCTCTGAATCTGGCAGTTACTTTACTGGTGCTGTAAATTCAGACCCAGAATCTATCGCTGCAGTGAATTACAATGGAGCATCCCTCTTGGGCGTTCTCCAGTTCAGAGGAGCAGAATACCACATTGAACCATTGGAAGGTGGAGGACAAAACAGCGTTGAGGGTGCTGGAGCTCACGTCATACGGAGGAAGGTGCCAGAGAAAGGCAATGGACCGATGTGCAATGTTGGTCCTCAAGTGTCCACGAAAATGCCAGGAGAGCCTGATGACAACAATCACCATGGGAAACACAAAACACCCTCATCAAAGAGATCAAAGGTAAGATCATTCCAATACTACCCACAAATTACCCGTATAACATTAGTTATCACATATCCTACAATAGATACTGTATTGAATAGATACTTCAATTGAGCATGGTGCTTTGGAAGACATCAAGTTACTAGAAGTCAAACACCAATGTCTAGTATAGAAGATTGATGGGTTTAGGGTCTTTATTATTTAGGATCAAACCATGAATGACCTTGGCTGTTCGCCCTAAAGCCTATCTTGTAGAATGTAGACCAATGATATTGCACTCAGAGAGGTCCATGTACCCACAGACCTCACATACATGCATAGATTAGTTGACCTGTCAGCATATACTTTAACTGTGGGAAAGAACATGAGATTCTGCCAAATCTTTGTGGGTTTGAAACCCATGATGCCAATAATGCAAGCCAACTGTGCCAATTGTGCCTCGGTCATATCTAAAAATGTTACTCAAGCAGATAAAGTTGAACCAGCATCATCCACAGATTGCTATTGGTGGACTTCTTGAAGGGCGTCAGTCATGACACACGGAGAGGCTGGGTACAACTCGAGTCTAAGTATTGTCACTGTATGACCTTCAATGGGCACCAGTTTCCATATATTGGGTCAAATGCATTGTCTTACTGGTATCTGAAGATGTAGGAAGCAAGTTGTGGCCCGCTTACAGTAATTTCTACTTCTCTACTAATCTATGGAAAAATGGAAAAGGCTGAGAAGTGGGTCAGAAGGTTGAATAGAAAGGCTTTTGCATGTACACGTGTAGACAAGAGACTAGGGGAAAATATAATGTTCGAGCCAAATGACTGATGTCAAAAAGTGGCCATTAACATACAGTATTGTTGCTATGATGGCCTGTGCCTGCTGGCGTCCTGCTCCTTTGGGTGGGCACGGGTTACATGTGACTCATCTCCTTCCCTGCCGGCAACCCACATGCGTTCAGCAGCGGGTCTGGCTGCTGGCATCCCACATGGGTAGACTGCAGTCTGCGATTCCCAGTGAAGGCCTCTAGGGTGAGCGCTTCCCGACTCTTAAGGGCCAGCACGCACCCTAGTTTCCTCCAGTCAATGGCTGGTAACTTGAGGAAATTTAAGGCACCTTTGCCTGAGCTTTAAATTTCCTTGTCTACCGGTGTACTGACCACTGCCTGTTTACTGACTCTGACCCTCCTCTGCCTGCCCGGACCTTGGACAAACGCTGCCTGCCCTGAGCTCTGCCTGTTTCCTGACTACAAGTATTGCCTGACCGCTCACTGTCTGGCACCGGTGTCTCTGACTCTTGTGGGTCAGCAACTAATCACATCAGGACTATTCCAAGAGGTAGCGGTCTGGTGGCTCTCCTACAGCGAAGGCCATATCCCTGTACATGGGTTAATGGGTGAAAACCTGGGGACTGCCAGGATAACGCCCATAGGTCTAGCCCAACGTCAAACTAGTTGATTGGTGCTGTGGTTCCATACCCACTGCCCGTAACAAGTATGAAATCTACAAATAAGGAGAACCAGGCAGTTGTATTAATCATGGAGAACTTACAGAGCGCCATGTAAAGCCGAGTGGTGGCTCTTCTTTGCAGGAATGTACTGTTTCGTGGTTTAGAGAGGCTGATTGAGGCCCTCGAACAAAACTCAGATCAGTATTTTACCCAGAAATAAAAATTTTAATGGAGGGCAAGTGCTGAAGATAAGATCTGGATGTTATTCTAGGGTCATCATATAAATGTTACCATCTGATGATGTGAAGATAAGAGGCCTCCACTGGGGAGGAGGGGATGACAGGTAGCAGAGGTACAATCGGCTTGAGGTTTCTTTATTCTTATATCCTGTTCAGGTTATTAGAGGGATAAGTAACACGTATCTAATGCTGATTATCTTAAGATCCTCTCTGCTCCTTGTCCCAACCTGTTCCACATTCCTCTCAAAGTTCCAAGAAACATTTGCTTTGAGCCTCATTCAAGCTCCCATCAATACAATACCATTTGGCCCGGCTACTCCGACGGGTGGCTGGACGGCTGACATATTCGTCATGCTTTGTCTAGCGTTTGGATCATGCCTTCCTTTCTTTCTTAGCCAGCTTGTCGAGGGTCCAGCGCCAGGCAAACATCTTATGCTTGTACAGGTGTATGTGGTCAAAATGAGAACATGTCTTCAGATAAGAAGTTCAGCTGAATGTCTGATGACAGGAATAACATCGTAGACTAGAAAGGGCCAATCTGGAAGATGATCTATCGGCATACGTCACAGAGCGCTTCTCACAGCTCCAGATGACTGTATACATACAAGCTCATGTCAGAGCGGAATAAGAGTCAGGCTGAATGAAGATCTCCCCAGGTGATGTCAAATCTATACTACACCCATCGGAATAATAGCCCTACAAAGCAGTTATATCACTGTACAAAGGGGACGGTATTATAGCAGTTATATCACTGTACAAAGGGGACGGTATTATAGTAGTTATATTCCTGTACAAAGGAGCAGTATTATAGTAGTTATATTCTTGTACATAGGAGGCAGTATTATAGTAGTTATATTCTTGTACATAGGAGGCAGTATTATAGTAGTTATAGTCTTGTACATAGGAGCAGTATTATAGTAGTTATATTCTTGTACATAGGAGCAGTATTATAGTAGTTATATTCTTGTACATAGGAGGCAGTATTATAGTAGTTATATTCTTGTACATAGGAGGCAGTATTATAGTAGTTATATTCTTGTACATAGGAGCAGTATTATAGTAGTTATATTCCTGTACATAGGAGCAGTATTATAGTAGTTATATTCCTGTACATAGGAGCAGTATTATAGTAGTTATATACTTGTACATAGAAGCGGTATTATAGTAGTTATATTCTTGTACATAGGAGGCGGTATTATAGCAGTTATATTCTTGTACATAGGAGCAGTATTATAGCAGTTATATTCTTGTACATAGGAGGCGGTATTATAGCAGTTATATTCTTGTACGTAGGAGCAGTATTATAGTAGTTATATTCTTGTACATAGGAGCAGTATTATAGTAGTTATATTCTTGTACATAGGAGGTAGTATTATAGTAGATATATTCTTGTACATAGGAGGCAGTATTATAGTAGTTATATTCTTGTACATAGGAGGCAGTATTATAGTAGTTATATTCTTGTACATAGGAGGCAGTATTATAGTAGTTATATTCCTGTACATAGGAGCAGTATTATAGTAGTTATATTCTTGTACATAGGAGGTAGTATTATAGTAGTTATATTCTTGTACATAGGAGCAGTATTATAGTAGTTATATTCCTGTTCATAGGAGCAGTATTATAGCAGTTATATTCTTGTACATAGGAGGCAGTATTATAGTAGTTATATTCCTGTACATAGGAGCAGTATTATAGTAGTTATATTCCTGTACATAGGAGCAGTATTATAGTAGTTATATTCTTGTACATAGGAGCAGTATTATAGTAGTTATATTCTTGTACATAGGAGCAGTATTATAGTAGTTATATTCCTGTACATAGGAGCAGTATTATAGTAGTTATATTCTTGTACATAGGAGCAGTATTATAGTAGTTATATTCCTGTACATAGGAGCAGTATTATAGTAGTTATATTCTTGTACATAGGAGCAGTATTATAGTAGTTATATTCCTGTACATAGGAGGCAGTATTATAGTAGTTATATTCCTGTACATAGGAGCAGTATTATAGTAGTTATATTCTTGTACATAGGAGCAGTATTATAGCAGTAATATTCTTGTACATAGGAGCAGTATTATAGTAGTTATATTCTTGTACATAGGAGCAGTATTATAGTAGTTATATTCTTGTACATAGGAGCAGTATTATAGTAGTTATATTCCTGTACATAGGAGCAGTATTATAGTAGTTATAGTCTTGTACATAGGAGGCAGTATTATAGTAGTAATATTCTTGTACATAGGAGCAGTATTATAGTAGTTATATTCTTGTACATAGGAGGCAGTATTATAGTAGTTATATTCTTGTACATAGGGGCAGTATTATAGTAGGTATATTCTTGTACATAGGAGCAGTATTATAGCAGTAATATTCTTGTACATAGGAGCAGTATTATAGTAGTTATATCCTTGTACATAGGAGCAGTATTATAGTAGTTGTATTCTTGTACATAGGAGAAGTATTATAGTAGTTATATTCTTGGACATAGGAGGCAGTATTATAGTAGTTATATTCTTGTACATAGGAGCAGTATTATAGTAGTTATATTCTTGTACATAGGAGCAGTATTATAGTAGTTATATTCTTGTACATAGGAGCAGTATTATAGTAGTTATATTCTTGTACATAGGAGCAGTATTATAGTAGTTATATTCTTGTACATATAAGCAGTATTATAGTAGTTATATTATTATATAGTTATATTAGTCAGTGGTTATATAGGATACAGTATTTATATTACTCAGTTAACTACTCAGCGGTGGGCCATGGTAAGTCATAGTAAGTACCGGAGGGAGTTCCTCCCAGAAAATTATGAAAAGTACACTCCTTCCTTTGGGAACAGTTTTAGATTGGCGACTTCTGAATTACTATATCAGAGGGTGTAGAGACCAGATGGTTTCTCTGTATAACATGGAAGGTTGGACGTTTTGTCTTTTGGAAGAAGAAATATGGCAGCTTCCTGGGGTGATTGATACAGACGGAAGGACAGCAGTAGACATCCCACTCGAGCAAGGAAGGAAGGAACGGTCAATAAAGAAGGCTATTAACGTTCATTGAAGTCTCCCACTGATTTCTGTCTGGGCCTACTGTGGGGGCCGATATATGGAAAACTGACATGTCCGCATCTCCAGGAGCTTTGAAGAGACTCTGGTTGTCTGGGCATGAGCCAAGGAATGTAAGGTTACGTTGGTTAATGCCTTTACCACAAACCTAGTTTTCCTACAATCATCCGTTTTCCAGCAAGACTCTACCAAGAAGTTTTTTCCATCTTAACCCAGATATACGAGTAAAAACGGAAAACCTTATTACAGACACATTTGTTCTAAGAGGGATTTTCCTTGCTGTTATATCCTCACTTCATGAGAGTTGTGGTTCTCCAACAGCTGAAGAGTCATACATTGCAGAAAGCTTGCCTTGCTTCAAATGCTTTAACTGGAGCAGCTCTCCGGCTGTTGCAAAACTACAACGCCTAGCATGCTCCCAGACCAGTAGGCTATACATATACATGTGTAGGACTGCCGCACTGGAAGGGATCTAGAGCTTCATCCACCCAGTTCAAATCTCTCTCCTCCCTGCACCTTGCAGATACTTGTAAGAATACAGCCCCTTCCCCTTTTTCCTAGTGTTCTAGACATGAGATTTTTGGAAACAGTCCCTGAATCAGAAAGCAATCGTCTTCCCGACTCTCTGGTGCCGGGCAGAACAGCACAGTCAGCCCCACCCGTAGCTTGCCAGCCTTGGCAGTTCCACCACCATGAGATCGGATACACTACCAATGTTGTACTTTGCTTGTCGTCTCCCAATAACCTGGCAATGTGAAGGGGAACTCTTGGCACTGCCGGAGCAATTCCAAAAAATAAAACTAACTGGAGCCAAGTTACCCATCTTCTTCCTGTCTGCTACAAACCAAAGCTGGTTCTTCAAATTCTCCTTATTATTTGAGGTTTGAAGTTCATCCAGGTTGAGAAAGTGGTGGCTGTCAAGGTCCATCTCTACCTCGTGCCTCCTTCTCAGTACTCCCACACATGGCTTATGCTGTTTTTCCTCCTTATCAAGCTCCATTGAGTTTTTTTGTGTGACATACTTCAAGTTGCTTGATTAGTAGGACTTTTTGTGCAAAAGATTAAACCGTTTAACATGAAAAGGCAGTCTCCTATATAGTACAGGAAACATGTCTGTGTAACATGAAGAGGCAGTCTCCTATATAGCAGAGATAACAAGTCTGTGTAACATGAAGAGGCAGTCTCCTATATAGCAGAGATAACAAGTCTGTGTAACATGAAGAGGCAGTCTCCTATATAGCAGAGATAACAAGTCTGTGTAACATGAAGAGGCAGTCTCCTATATAGCAGAGATAACAAGTCTGTGTAACATGAAGAGGCAGTCTCCTATATAGCAGAGATAACAAGTCTGTGTAACATGAAGAGGCAGTCTCCTATATAGCAGAGATAACAAGTCTGTGTAACATGAAGAGGCAGTCTCCTATATAGCAGAGATAACAAGTCTGTGTAACATGAAGAGGCAGTCTCCTATATAGCAGAGATAACAAGTCTGTGTAACATGAAGAGGCAGTCTCCTATATAGCAGAGATAACAAGTATGTGTAATATAAGGAGGGAGTCTCCTGTATAGTGTATAAACCAAGCCTATACGGCATGAAAAGGCAGTCTCCTATTGAGCAGAGAAAACAAGTCTGTGTAATATAAAGAGGCAGTCTCCTGTATAGCAGAGATAACAAGTCTGTGTAATATGAAGAGGCAGTCTCCTGTATAGCAGAGATAACAAGTCTGTGTAATATGAAGAGGCAGTCTCCTATATAGCAGAGATAACAAGTCTGTGTTATATGAAGAGGCAGTCTCCTATATAGCAGAGATAACAAGTCTGTGTAACATGAAGAGGCAGTCTCCTATATAGCAGAGATAACAAGTCTGTGTAACATGAAGAGGCAGTCTCCTATATAGCAGAGATAACAAGTCTGTGTAACATGAAGAGGCAGTCTCCTATATAGCAGAGATAACAAGTCTGTGTAACATGAAGAGGCAGTCTCCTATATAGCAGAGATAACAAGTCTGTGTAACATGAAGAGGCAGTCTCCTATATAGCAGAGATAACAAGTCTGTGTAACATGAAGAGGCAGTCTCCTATATAGCAGAGATAACAAGTATGTGTAATATAAGGAGGGAGTCTCCTGTATAGTGTATAAACCAAGCCTATACGGCATGAAAAGGCAGTCTCCTATTGAGCAGAGAAAACAAGTCTGTGTAATATAAAGAGGCAGTCTCCTGTATAGCAGAGATAACAAGTCTGTGTAATATGAAGAGGCAGTCTCCTGTATAGCAGAGATAACAAGTCTGTGTAATATGAAGAGGCAGTCTCCTATATAGCAGAGATAACAAGTCTGTGTTATATGAAGAGGCAGTCTCCTATAGAGCACAGGGAACATGCCTGGGTAATATGAAGAAGCAGTCTCCTATTGAGCAGAGATAACAAGTCTGTGTAATACAAGGAGGCAGTCTCCTGTATAGTGAATAAACCAGGCCTGAACGGCATGAAGTGGCAGTGACTTGGACAGCTGACAGAACACGTAGCCCCATGTATAATAATGGTCATCGAAACAAAACATTTCTAGGCACCACAAGGAACAGACAAATTAAGGGTCGTAATAAACATACATCTTGTGAATGGAGCTATGGCAGAGGAGTTAGGCTTATGACGATCAGGCACATCTACGGGCTCCATGACATGGCGGCATGATGGTAGAACTTTCTTTTGTGTTGACACGGGAGCATATAGACAACAAGGGGGGATTTGCCAGCCATCATTCATCACGGGGTCCAAACATGAGGCTCCGATGTATGATTGCTTAGTCAGTCAATCTATACCCCTCCACTCCAGAAGATGAATGAATGAATGTTTTCTTTGTATGTCTTGAGGGAAGGGGTAGGGTTACCGTACAATGCTCAATAGGTGAACAGCATCCAGGGCCAATGACCCATAAAATCCTGTGATGAGCGACAATGGGGCATAAGTGGGATAAGGAGCCTTCAAGGAAATGAAAGAGAGTCGGAGAGGAAATAAGTCCCTGTTAGGCTTTTGTCTAGGTAACCGTACCATATCGATAAGATCTCCAGCTCAGCCGCTCAAAGCTTCTTTCAGCGTCTTCGACATTTTCTCAGTCTACGTTTAATCTTGGCTGTAGCTTGAAAGGAGACGTCTGATCATTCCAGGTAATGGCTGTATCAAAACACGTCTCCTTCCAAGAAATAGCCTTATAAATCAAAGCAGCAACGTCCAGAGGCAGATTTTTGGGGATTACAGCAGGACCAGTACACCCCGTACCCATCAGTTGTCCTCCCATCCCACACATTACGCAGTGTTTATGTAACGCATGGCGAGGACATCCCATTAACGCTGGATTTGCGCAAGTCTCATAGAGACGTGGATATAAGCAGCAGGCAGTGTTCGGAAGCTTTTTCCAGGAAGCTGTCATCGTAAAAAAAACATTGGGAATAATTTGGTATTAGGAGACCCCGGCCCGCTGTTATTTGGGTGTCTGCTGAGCGTTGGTGACGACTTACACAATGTCGGAGAATCAGCAGATACACGTCAGCGGTGACGTAATCCTTACAGATGGAGATGTAAAGGACAATCGTAAATCTGAGAACCCCCTCCCCCCAAGTTCTTGGGATTAAGGCCTTTCTACAATCATAACTCATGTGTTCTCCGTTGCGACACTGTGTTCCTATTATCTGCTCTCTAAATATCTGTCTATTTTCCAAGTTCTTGCAACCCTTGACTTGCTGGAGAGGCACAAGGGAGGCCAGCTCAAGGTTTCTGCTGTCTGAGGTTGAGGTTTTCTGTGGCGTATCTTTGGGGATATTCCGTCTTCTTTGTATTGGTATGGGGCACGTGGAGGTCTACCCCAGGTTGTCACCTAGCTATCCCACAGATCATACATATAAAGATCCCATTCTTTTCTCGCAGTTGTTACTTCATTAATTGGTTTTCTTTTTCTCTTGTCTTCCGTAGCGTTTCGCATCTGTCCCTCGTTATGTGGAGACCCTGGTGGTGGCAGATGAGAAAATGGCGACATTCCACGGTGCAGGCCTCAAACGGTACCTGATGACAGTCATGGCAGCTGCAGCCAAATTCTTTCGCCACCCAAGCTTGAAGAACCCAGTGAATGTTGTCGTGACGAGGCTCGTGGTAATAGGCCGGGCAGAGAAATCCAAAACCTACGGGGGGCTGAAGATGACCACCAATGCTGCCGAGATGCTGAGGAACTTCTGTGAGTGGCAGAAAGGTCTGAACAAGCCGAATGACTCTGACTCTGAACACTTTGACACAGCCATACTCTTCACCAGACAGGTAAGCGGTTCTCATGTCTTATTCTCCAGTTACACTCAAAGCTGCAGTCTCATTTTTACTGATTCCCACTTGGGGTTGAGCAGTCACACCCCTAACAGACACAACTACTTCCACAGTGCATCCTTAACCAGCAGAGGGCAGTAGTGAGAAGCTCCTGCAGGCTGAGAGCTAGTACAAAATTAGCAGAATTGTGAATGCAGCTCTGGTTGTGACCCATATGGATACTGACTGCATGTTGTGTTAACAGAACCTCTGTGGAGTGTCTACCTGCGATACACTGGGGATGGCCGATGTCGGGACGGTTTGTGATCCATCACGCAGCTGTTCTATCGTGGAGGATGACGGCTTGCAGTCTGCGTTTACCGCTGCACACGAGCTTGGTAAGTTCATGAAGATCAGTCACTTGTAACACGTTTGCCAAATCCTATTTTCTTCTAAGGAGCCACCATAGTAACACACCATCTCTTATTCGCCATAGGACACGTGTTTAACATGCTTCATGACAACTCCAAACCATGTGTTGATCTCAACCGGCCGGCAAGCAACACTAGACACATGATGGCACCGGTCATGTCCTTTGTAGACCCAGAGGAGCTGTGGTCACCTTGCAGCGCCAAGTTCATCACAGACTTCTTGGACAATGGAAATGGTAGGTTCGATGACACCATAGGTACACAAATGCCTATGATCCATGGTGTTTCTCCTCAAATTGTGGGATTCTATGGTCCCAATCACCTTAAAATAGTGAAACATCTACCGAGGCAATTGCTGACACACATTCTCCTCCTCCAGGTCACTGTCTTCTGGATAAACCGCATGCTCCGCTCCGTCTACCAGTCCCATTCCCGGGTAACGATTACGACTCTGATCGTCAGTGCCAGTTGACCTTTGGGCCAGACTCTAAGCATTGCCCCAACCTGCACACCCCCTGCTCATCTCTATGGTGCACTGGCAGGATAGATGGTCACTTCATGTGCCAAACAAAGCACTTCCCTTGGGCAGATGGTACCCAATGTGGAGTGGGCAAGACCTGCATGAATGGGCGCTGTATCAACCGGGTGGAGATGAAAGCTTATGATGTAAGTTCTTTGGGCTCCTAGTAAGCAAGTGTCACGTGATGATCAACAACAGTGTCCAAAACCAAACTCTAAACATTTGCCGTTTCCTCCCGACAGACACCTGTTAATGGAGGTTGGGGATCTTGGGCGCCCTATGGACAATGCTCCAGGACATGTGGGGGCGGAGTGCAATTTTCTCACAGAGAGTGCAACAAGCCCGTTCCACGGAATGGAGGCAAATATTGTGAGGGGAAGAGGACGCAGTATCGATCCTGCAATACCCAAGAATGCCCTACTGGGAACGGTAAGTCAAACCTATCTTACCCAACGACTTTGGTAAAACACAAGATCCATCGATGTAGATGGTGCCAAACTTCAAGCCATTGATGGTAATGTGAACGATCTTTTCTTCCAGCTATGACTTACAGAGAGCAGCAGTGTGCCATATACAACCACAGAGTTGACCTCTTCAAGGGTTTCCCCTCCCCCATGGACTGGGTACCACGATACAACGGAATTGCTGAGAAAGATCAGTGCAAACTTACCTGCCAGTCCCGGCCATTGGGATACTACTATGTCCTAGAGCCAAGAGTGAGTACCAAGACTAAGAACAAAGTTTTCTTTACTACATTAGGTATTCTTCCACATCATCCAGAGATGCATTCACAGCTCAGAATCTGTCAGTCCTGAGCTTCCAGACACAACACTAATAGCTTAGCTTTATCCTTAACCTACTGGAAAGCAGAACTGTGAATGCTGCGATGGATGCAACTGGAGAATAAGACATGGCATAAAAATGTATTTGCAAAATTACCACGCCTTAATTTTAACGCTTCTGATTGTTGTCCAGGTGGCAGATGGTACCCCATGTTCTCCAGACTCAACCTCTGTGTGCGTTCAGGGGCGCTGTGTCCATGCCGGGTGTGACCGCATGATTGGGTCCAAGAAGAAATTCGACAAGTGCATGGTGTGTGGAGGAAATGATTCGGCCTGTACAAAGACTTATGGATCTTTTACAAAACCCCGGTAAGAACTACTGCTGCTGTCTTCTCTACTACTCCAATTTTTTTGTCATGGCTACGTAGGGACTTATGGGGCACCCTATGGTCACCTTCAAAGTTTTATTAATTATCCTCATTATAAAATTTTCAGGTATGGATACAATGATGTGGTTACCATCCCGGCTGGCGCAACTAATATCCTGATTCGTCAGAACAGCGGTTCATCCTCCACCAGTGACGGAGTCTACCTGGCTTTAAAACGTCAGGATGGATCCTTTGCTCTTAATGGCAATTACATCTTGGTGCCATCCGAAATAGATGTCAATGTTGGAGGAGGGATGACCTTGCGGTACAGCGGAGCCACCAAGGCCATGGAGACCATCGCAGGACGAGGACCCCTGAAAGAGTCCTTGACCATTCAAGCTTTGGTCGTAAGTGACCAGAGAGCCCCACGTCTCAAGTACACTTTCTTTGTTCCCAAACAAAGAAGCCAATCAAAGAAACCAGCAGAAGACTGGATGAAACGAAGAGCACAGATTCTCGAGATTCTGAGAACAAGAAATAACCAAAAATAGTAAACACTTAAGAACAGGACAGAGAAAAACCAAACAAACTTACTTTAGCCTTATTATTTTGGCTGGATATGAAGGTGTTATGGAGACAGTCTTCAAGCTGGAAACATAAACTTTGTTTTCGTAAGTATCCTGGTCCAAACTGAAGGCAACTTGGCCATGTAATGGTCATTCTTACATCTACCTTGTTGGCTCACAGAGCACCTAATCATCCAAAGACTTATAATAATGGGTGATGAGCAGTGGTACGGACCCTTCACAGTGGACATCTCGAAAGAGCTTTGTACAGAAAGACTTCTACAATAAAAGCCAGTGATGATGGCTGGTCCACCACTGGTGGCATCTCCGGAAACGTCTTTCTCTTGGCCTTTTACTTTTTCTGGACATTTCCTTACATCTTCTATGAACTCTAAAGGTCAAAAGAATGAGGAGACCTATGATGGCTGTTTTTGAGGAGATGATTTCCCATCCAGGACTAAGAAGTAGGGTCTGGATACCCGAAATTATTTAATATGAACATTAAATATATATAATAAATATGTTGATATCAAAATCTTGAGGAAAACCCAGACAGCGCAAGTAGCTATCCCTGCAAACACAGTACTGAGGCAGGTGCAGCCAGGTCTCTGGAAGGTGTTGATTTGAGGAACCTAGGAGGTGCCTAGTCAAGCGGTAACAGTGATAGGTCAATGGAAGGTGAACTTTCAAGAAAGATTTTGATAGAAGCTTTGCTACTGTAGCATCCGACTTCATGATGTCTACCATAGTAAACATAGCGGTGGTCACACTGAAGGTGTCCATTAGACTGTAGATTGCCTTTTCTGGTGCTATAGGGCATGCCTGTACCACAATCCCAGCCCATGAGAGGGCACAGAATTTTATGTAATCAAGACTAGAGCTGGATACAGTTCAAACCTGCTCCTTGGAACACCAAGCCTTGCAATGGTGCTATCATTACCACAGTATGTAGCTAGAAAGGTCTGAATTCACATAATGGCACACAACTTAGCCAAATGTCTGTATAAACGGGTGTCTCCAACTAGGGCTCCCTAGTGGGGAAAACATGACCTCTTTTATGGACTCTTGGCACAGTTTAGTCCCCTGTGCACAATATTCTATTGTATTTATATATTTATTGTCTTATGCTATCTTTTTATGGTGCAAGATGGCCCGAAAACTGCAAAACATTGTATTAATGGCTACAGGTCCAACCAGGAGCTCTGGAAACCAACCTAGATCTCATCAGTCAACTAGATAGTGATGAAGGACACACCAACCTCCTAATGGAATATTTTCAACCATAGGACCCACCAATTACCATTCCTCTAATGAAGTATAAAGTTTTACAAAGTGCCCTGGCCCAAAATTAGGATTTTACAAATGACCTATGACAATAAAGAGGCCCACCACCATCTCCTCCCCAAGGCTTCTGCACAACAAATGCTCCATCACAAGTCTTGGTTTAGTGACCCACAATGGTCAGTATTCACAGTCCAGACATAACCCTCCTAGTGGGTCCAATGCCCACCAGACTACATTACAGCCTCCGATCAAAGAGTTAGGAGTCTCAGGTCTGGAAGGGTTAAACCAATCCTCAAGTCGGCGATTAATAGTGATGATGTTTTTATATAATTGTTATCGTACTTTTTTTAATTGTTAAAATGCACAGAATTATTTAATACCTATTTATATAAAATAAGAAAGTCGCACTTTATTGTGTCCTGTGTGATGTAATGTACCTATTCAGATAGAGGAAAGATGTGAGATCGATCGATAGATGCAGTACATTTAGAAAGTCTTCACACCCTCCGACTGTCCTCACATTTTGTTCTCTCGCTTCTTGTGCCATCAGTCCCCATCATTCTGCCTCAATCCCCCATGATGAGAAATTGAGAACAGAAGGTGAGAAATCTTTAGTAATTTTCTGAAAAGGGAAAACTGAAATATCACATTGACAAAGTCTTCGGCCCCTTTACTGGGGACACAAGTCTTCGGCCCCTTTACTGGGGACACAGGGCTTCGGCCCCTTTACTGGGGACACAGGGCTTCGGCCCCTTTACTGGGGACACAGGGCTTCGGCCCCTTTACTGGGGACACAGGGCTTCGGCCCCTTTACTGGGGACACAGGGCTTCGGCCCCTTTACTGGGGACACAGGGCTTCGGCCCCTTTACTGGGGACACAGGGCTTCGGCCCCTTTACTGGGGACACAGGGCTTCGGCCCCTTTACTGGGGACACAGGGCTTCGGCCCCTTTACTGGGGACACAGGGCTTCGGCCCCTTTACTGGGGACACAGGGCTTCGGCCCCTTTACTGGGGACACAGGGCTTCGGCCCCTTTACTGGGGACACAGGGCTTCGGCCCCTTTACTGGGGACACAGGGCTTCGGCCCCTTTACTGGGGACACAGGGCTTCGGCCCCTTTACTGGGGACACAGGGCTTCGGCCCCTTTACTGGGGACACAGGGCTTCGGCCCCTTTACTGGGGACACAGGGCTTCGGCCCCTTTACTGGGGACACAGGGCTTCGGCCCCTTTACTGGGGACACAGGGCTTCGGCCCCTTTACTGGGGACACAGGGCTTCGGCCCCTTTACTGGGGACACAGGGCTTCGGCCCCTTTACTGGGGACACAGGGCTTCGGCCCCTTTACTGGGGACACAGGGCTTCGGCCCCTTTACTGGGGACACAGGGCTTCGGCCCCTTTACTGGGGACACAGGGCTTCGGCCCCTTTACTGGGGACACAGGGCTTCGGCCCCTTTACTGGGGACACAGGGCTTCGGCCCCTTTACTGGGGACACAGGGCTTCGGCCCCTTCACTGGGGACACAGGGCTTCGGCCCCTTCACTGGGGACACAGGGCTTCGGCCCCTTCACTGGGGACACAGGGCTTCGGCCCCTTCACTGGGGACACAGGGCTTCGGCCCCTTCACTGGGGACACAAGGCTTCGGCCCCTTCACTGGGGACACAAGTCTTCGGCCCCTTCACTGGGGACACAAGGCTTCGGCCCCTTCACTGGGGACACAAGGCTTCGGCCCCTTCACTGGGGACACAAGGCTTCGGCCCCTTCACTGGGGACACAAGGCTTCGGCCCCTTCACTGGGGACACAAGGCTTCGGCCCCTTCACTGGGGACACAAGTCTTCGGCCCCTTCACTGGGGACACAAGTCTTCGGCCCCTTCACTGGGGACACAAGTCTTCGGCCTCTTCACTGGGGACACAAGTCTTCGGCCCCTTCACTGGGGACACAAGTCTTCGGCCCCTTCACTGGGGACACAAGTCTTCGGCCCCTTCACTGGGGACACAAGTCTTCGGCCCCTGGATTTTTTCAAAAAAATTTAGCACAAGGAACATAAAATGTGAAAAAAGTGAAAGGGTTTGAGGACTTTCCGAATGCGCTGTAGATAGTTGCGGTGTCTGCGGCCTGTCGGGCGTGACCAGTGATGTTACAGAGGGCAGACAGGGCTCCTTTTGTTTTGTGGATTAATGAGAAGAATTAGACGGCAGCTATAGTGCAAGTGCCAGGAAAGTACAGGACGGTGGGGAATCACCTAAGGGGCAAACAATGACACCTTCTAAGTGTCTGGGGATGTGGTGACATCCAGACTGGTTACCAGTAGGTCACCCAGCTCTCCAGAGTCCTGCAGGCAGGGAGTTGTCACATACGAGACTTGCTGATCCGCAGTAGAGAGGAGTTACAGCTCTGGGAATGCCGGGGTTAATCTGCTGTCGATGTGTGCGGCTGCAGCTGGTGTGTACATAATGAGGGTTGTTGTTACTAGCTGTGTAATGTCCTCCACATGTCCTGCAGTATATGGTATGGGCGGCCTGTACACAGGAGGTTCTGGTCGGGGGCCGCTCAGCGCTATAGGGCCACACATTGGGGGGCAATGGCTGATGGGCCAGGAAACAACCAAATCTCTCCTTATTTACAAATGTGAGCGGATGATGAGGATTCACATCTGGACTTGTAGATAACGGAAACAGATGCATCGCACCACTCCCTGGAAATGGCCATAAAAGGGCCAGCGCTCCTAAACTACACAACCATCTGATGATATGCAGCCCAAATGTCCTACAACTGCCTCAGAGACCAGCCATTGGCCCCAGCAGCCAACCAGTGCCTACCTCATTATACTATAGGACAGGGCTAGACAATGCATTGCTCCCTGTAACCCGCCATCAGTCAAGTAGAGGGTCCCTGTAGCGTCGTTCAGTGACATGAATACAGTTACATCACATCTCCGGTGCGGAGACCCTCCATAAGCAGACACATCATACACAGTGCTGCAGCTCCTCTTGTAATACTCCTGACATTTGATGTACTGGCCCTTTAAATCCAGGTCTCGAGCAGTTCCACTTACATACAGTGACGGAGAGACATGAAGCAGGAGACAGAGACGATCATTGGTTTTATTTAACATCACCCCAAAAATTCCAGTGGGGGCGTTACTGGTGTACAGTGTAAAAAGAGACGACAGCAATAAATATATCTTACAGCGAGCGAGGAGGATGATGGGGGTACTTTGGTGTAGAAGCTGGTAATACTGCAGTAACATAAGGGATAACACCTCACTGCCACATCGTCACAACGCTGCAGCAGCTCTGCTATGCGGTGCCATTCCCCACATGGCACTGGCACAATAAGAGCCCGGTGCCACACCCATAACAATGAACTCCTCAATCATAAATAACATATAGAGACGACTATTGGACGTGCAGTAGTGGTTGGTAGAGGAGGGTGGGAGTTGTAGTGCGCGGCTGGCCTGCCCCTCATCTATCCCGCAGGAGACGGGTTACGTGGCTCTCACAAGGGATAATCTTACAGCATTGTGAAAGTGCACAAGGAGCGCCCTCTGCTGGCCACTGCAGAGAATACTGCACCACAGCGCTGAGCCTGCAGGGGGCAGCAGAGATCAGACCCTGCAGGCTGAACCCGGAGAAACAGACCGGGGGAGGGTCCTAATGACCCGTTAGAGCCAAGGGGACAGAGGCGACCACAGAGTATAACACCCGGCCAAGCAGCCTGGCATCAAGGAGGGCATCGTATAATTATAGCACTGCCATACGAACTCATGCCCAGGCCCCACCCCCTTGACAAGGCTCCTCCTCTCAGATCATAATTATTGTTTTACTCCTCACGGGCAAAAAAAGCAGAGCTGCAGGGTAAAGAATAGAGGAGGCACAGAGCACCGACCTGTAATAACCACAAGGTGGCGCCTGGACTCTACCTGACCACAGATGTGTCCGAACAGAGGACATTTAGAAAAATGAAGTAACACATACATAAAAAAGAAAAAATCCAGTGCATATGAGCGCCCCTTACTGGTGAGCGTCGTCATTACAGAATGAAAGCATGAGCGAGTAATCGTCCGTCAGGCCCGAAAACGTAGAAAATCCACTCCACAGCAGGAGGTCATAAAAGAAGTCACCAGTGCATTCTGCACACTGACCACAGGAGGGCAGCAGAGCACATGTAACAATGATCCGTAGTGCAGCTTCTGAACCCCAAGTGTGGAGAGCAGCGGCGCCGGTCAACAGAACCCAGGACACAACCTCAGATGTAGAGAAAGGGTACACTCCATCCAGAGAGACCTAGACGTCATAGTCAGGAAGGTAGGTGTACGCCGGACCCCCGGGAGATGGGGGGGTGTTACATGGGAAGAGCCAGCAGATCATATACCCTGCGGGAGAGAAAGGAATGAACCATTACATGGGACCAAGGAGGAATGGATAGGCGGCATTCTCAGAGATGTCACCGCTGATCTCTAGTGATGGATAGGCTCCATTCTCAGTGATGTCACTGCTGATCTCTAGTGATGGATAGGCTGCATTCTCAGTGATGTCACCGCTGATCTCTAGTGATGGATAAGCGGCATTCTCAGCGATGTCACCGCTGATCTCTAGTGATGGATAGGCTGCATTCTCAGCGATGTCACCGCTGATCTCTAGTGATGGATAGGCGGCATTCTCAGTGATGTCAGCGCTGATCTCTAGTGATGGATAAGCGGCATTCTCAGTGATGTCACCGCTGATCTCTAGTGATGGATAGGCTGCATTCTCAGTGATGTCACCGCTGATCTCTAGTGATGGATAGGCTGCATTCTCAGTGATGTCACTGCTGATCTCTAGTGATGGATAGGCTGCATTCTCAGTGATGTCACTGCTGATCTCTAGTGATGGATAGGCAGCATTCTCAGCGATGTCACCACTGATCTCTAGTGATGGATAGGCTCCATTCTCAGTGATGTCACTGCTGATCTCTAGTGATGGATAGGCTGCATTCTCAGTGATGTCACCGCTGATCTCTAGTGATGGATAAGCGGCATTCTCAGCGATGTCACCGCTGATCTCTAGTGATGGATAGGCTGCATTCTCAGCGATGTCACCGCTGATCTCTAGTGATGGATAGGCGGCATTCTCAGTGATGTCAGCGCTGATCTCTAGTGATGGATAAGCGGCATTCTCAGTGATGTCACTGCTGATCTCTGGTGAATGGATAGGCTGCATTCTCAGTGATGTCACCGCTGATCTCTAGTGATGGATAGGCGGCATTCTCAGCGATGTCACCGCTGATCTCTAGTGATGGATAAGCGGCATTCTCAGTGACGTCACTGCTGATCTCTAGTGATGGATAGGCGGCATTCTCAGCGATGTCACCGCTGATCTCTAGTGATGGATAGGCGGCATTCTCAGTGATGTCACCGCTGATCTCTGGTGAATGGATAGGCTGCATTCTCAGTGATGTCACCGCTGATCTCTAGTGATGGATAGGCGGCATTCTCAGAGATGTCACCGCTGATCTCTAGTGATGGATAGGCGGCATTCTCAGTGATGTCACCGCTGATCTCTACTGATGGATAGGCTGCATTCTCAGTGATGTCACCGCTGATCTCTAGTGAATGGATAAGCTCCATTCTCAGTGATGTCACCGCTGATCTCTAGTGAATGGATAGGCTGCATTCTCAGTGATGTCACCGCTGATCTCTAGTGAATGGATAAGCTCCATTCTCAGTGATGTCACCGCTGATCTCTAGTGAATGGATAGGCTGCATTCTCAGTGATGTCACTGCTGATCTCTAGAGGAATGGATAGGCTGCATTCTCAGTGATGTCACCGCTGATCTCTAGTGAATGGATAGGCTGCATTCTCAGTGATGTCACCGCTGATCTCTAGAGGAATGGATAGGCTGCATTCTCAGTGATGTCACCGCTGATCTCTAGTGAATGGATAAGCTCCATTATCAGTGATGTCACCGCTGTTCTCTAGTGATGGATAGGCTGCATTCTCAGTGATGTCACCGCTGATCTCTAGTGATGGATAGGCTGCATTCTCAGTGATGTCACCGCTGATATCTAGTGATGGATAGGCTCCATTCTCAGTGAGGTCACCGCTGATCTCTAGTGATGGATAGGCGGCATTCTCAGTGATGCCACCGCTGATCTCTAGTGACAGAATCTGGGTGATGTCACCTACCTCTGCCGAACACCTCCCTCAGCAGCGCCATCTTTGGTTTGCGGCTGTGCAGGACCTCTTTGTTTGCATCCTTCAGGAGTCGGTTCCTCAGCTGCTCGATGGGCGTCTCGTCTGTGATGATCGACACAATCTGCACAAACAACAACCCGGGTATGAAACACACTTGTGACAACAGCACGTTGTGATTGGAGGCAGCCGCAATAACACTGACCTGATCATAAAAGATCACCGTGACAAAGAGGCCGAACAGCAGGGACTCCACGAGGAGGAGGATGCAGTGGACTCTAAGGGGAGAAGATTTCATGTAAGATCTGCAGAACCGTGGACTACTGAGCCTCCCACCAGGAACTTACATCTGGACGTGGCTGTGAGCAGGGGCCGCCTTCTCTGCATCCTCCACTGATCCCTTCTTGGATGGCAGGAGCCAAGTGGCCAGCACTAAGCCCATAGCATAAAGACTAGTCAGCCCTGCAGAGAACGATCACACAATGAAGTCAGAACAGCGCCTCCTGCAGGAGAGGAACACTGACGAGTATGAGCTCTAACTACAGCGTTATATAGAGAGGAGCGCCACCTGCTGGACACCTAGTGTATAATACTATATCAGGACTAATGGGGGCAGCACCACCTGCTGGACACCGTGTAATACCACCACTAGTGTATAATACTACACCAGGACTAATGGGGGCAGCACCACCTGCTGGACATCGTGTAATACCTCCACTAGTGTATAATACTAGACCAGGACTAATGGGGGCAGCACCACCTGCTGGACACAAGGTGTAATACCATCACTAGTGTATAATACTAGACCAGGACTAATGGGGACAGCACCACCTGCTGGACATCGTGTAATACCATCACTAGTGTATAATACTAGACCAGGACTAATGGAGGCAGCACCACCTGCTGGACACATCGTGTAATACCATCACTAGTGTATAATACTAGACCAGGACTAATGGGGGCAGCACCACCTGCTGGACACATCGTGTAATACCATCACTAGTGTATAATACTAGACCAGGACTAATGGGGGCAGCACCACCTGCTGGACATCGTGTAATACCTCCACTAGTGTATAATACTAGACCAGGACTAATGGAGGCAGCACCACCTGCTGGACACATCGTGTAATACCGCCACTAGTGTATAATACTAGACCAGGACTAATGGGGTCAGCACCACCTGCTGGACACCGTGTAATACCACCACTAGTGCATGACACTAGACCAGGAGACTAATGGGGGCAGCACCACCTGCTGGACACATCATGTAATACCATCACTAGTGTATAATACTAGATCAGGACTAATGGGGGCAGCACCACCTGCTGGACACCTAGTGTATAATACTATATCAGGACTAATGGGGGCAGCACCACCTGCTGGACACCGTGTAATACCACCACTAGTGTATAATACTACACCAGGACTAATGGGGGCAGCACCACCTGCTGGACACATCGTGTAATACCACCACTAGTGCATGACACTAGACCAGGAGACTAATGGGGGCAGCACCACCTGCTGGACACATCGTGTAATACCACCACTAGTGCATGACACTAGACCAGGACTAATGGAGGCAGCACCACCTGCTGGACACAAGGTGTAATACCACCACTAGTGTATAATACTACACCAGGACTAATGGGGGCAGCACCACCTGCTGGACACATCGTGTAATACCTCCACTAGTGTATAATACTACACCAGGACTAATGGGGACAGCACCACCTGCTGGACACCGTGTAATACCACCACTAGTGTATAATACTACACCAGGACTAATGGGGGCAGCACCACCTGCTGGACACAAGGTGTAATACCTCCACTAGTGTATAATACTAGACCAGGACTAATGGGGGCAGCACCACCTGCTGGACACATCGTGTAATACCTCCACTAGTGTATAATACTACACCATGACTAATGGGGACAGCACCACCTGCTGGACACATCGTGTAATACCACCACTAGTGTATAATACTACACCAGGACTAATGGAGGCAGCACCACCTGCTGGACACCGTGTAATACCTCCACTAGTGTATAATACTACACCAGGACTAATGGGGGCAGCACCACCTGCTGGACACATCGTGTAATACCATCACTAGTGTATAACACTAGACCAGGACTAATGGGGGCAGCACCACCTGCAGGACACATCGTGTAATACCTCCACTAGTGCATGACACTAGACCAGGAGACTAATGGGAGCAGCACAACCTGCTGGACACATCGTGTAATACCTCCACTAGTGTATAATACTAGACCAGGACTAATGGGGGCAGCACCACCTGCTGGACACATCGTGTAATACCTCCACTAGTGTATAATACTAGACCAGGACTAATGGGGGCAGCACCACCTGCTGGACACATCGTGTAATACCATCACTAGTGTATAATACTAGACCAGGACTAATGGAGGCAGCACCACCTGCTGGACACCTAGTGTATAATATTAGACCAGGACTAATGGGGGCAGCACCACCTGCTGGACACATCGTGTAATACCATCACTAGTGTATAATACTAGACCAGGACTAATGGAGGCAGCACCACCTGCTGGACACATCGTGTAATACCACCACTAGTGTATAATACTAGACCAGGACTAATGGAGGCAGCACCACCTGCCGGACACAACGGGTAATACCTCCACTAGTGTATAATACTAGACCAGGACTAATAGGGGCAGCACCACCTGCTGGACACATCGTGTAATACCTCCACTAGTGTATGACACTAGACCAGGACTAATGGGGGCAGCACCACCTGCTGGACACATCGTGTAATACCTCCACTAGTGTATAATACTACACCAGGACTAATGGGGGCAGCACCACCTGCTGGACACATCGTGTAATACCATCACTAGTGTATAATACTAGACCAGGACTAATGGGGGCAGCACCACCTGCTGGACACATCGTGTAATACCTCCACTAGTGTATGACACTAGACCAGGACTAATGGGGGCAGCACCACCTGCTGGACACAAGGTGTAATACCACCACTAGTGTATAATACTAGACCAGGACTAATGGGGGCAGCACCACCTGCTGGACACATCGTGTAATACCACTACTAGTGTATAATACTAGACCAGGACTAATGGGGGCAGCACCACCTGCTGGACACATCGTGTAATACCTCCACTAGTGTATAATACTAGACCAGGACTAATGGAGGCAGCACCACCTGCTGGACACAAGGTGTAATACCACCACTAGTGTATAATACTAGACCAGGAGACTAATGGAGGCAGCACCACCTGCTGGACACAAGGTGTAATACCACCACTAGTGTATAATACTAGACCAGGACTAATGGGGGCAGCACCACCTGCTGGACACATCGTGTAATACCACCACTAGTGTATAATACTAGACCAGGACTAATGGGGGCAGCACCACCTGCTGGACACATCGTGTAATACCATCACTAGTGTATAATACTAGACCAGGACTAATGGAGGCAGCACCACCTGCAGGCGGCACCGGTTGCGCATCCCTCAGTATATAAGGATAGTAATAATGGCGGCTTCACTGCGGGGGAGGGGGTCATACCTGTGTAAAACAGGAACTGGATAAAATATTTCTGGTTTAATTCCCCGACACAGTTATTTATCCTAAAAAAATTATAAAAGATGATAAGAAAAGAGGAGCTGAATAACATTCCCTAACAAGCAGTGCGGGGGGCGCACCAGGGGCAGTGGTGGTCCATCCTCCGCACACAGCGGTGACAGATGCGGCAGTGGTGAGCCCGCGGGGGGCGGTAGGTCTCGCAGCGGTTGCACACGGTCCAGTCCTCGTTACCCTGCTGAGAGAGGGGACTGGTCATCACACGGCTATCCTCAGGGGTCAGAGTTACCACCCCCGTTCTCATACTCACCCGGTCACTTTTGCGCGGCGTGCTGGAGCGCAAGTCTGAAAAGTCAATGGCGGTTTCCGGTAAAGGGACCATTCCTGGAAGATTAAAGTATGCACAGCGTTATTAGTGCTCTCCGCCCGGTGGGGCGCGGGCGTTACCTGGCTCTGACCACAGCCGAGGGGCGCGGGCGATACCTGGGTCTGACCACAGCCGAGGGGCGCGGGCGTTACCTGGGTCTGACCACAGCCGAGGGGCGCGGGCGTTACCTGGGTCTGACCACAGCCGAGGGGCGCGGGCGTTACCTGGGTCTGACCACAGCCGAGGGGCGCGGGCGTTACCTGGGTCTGACCACAGCCGAGGGGCGCGGGCGTTACCTGGGTCTGACCACAGCCGAGGGGCGCGGGCGTTACCTGGGTCTGACCACAGCCGAGGGGCGCGGGCGTTACCTGGGTCTGACCACAGCCGAGGGGCGCGGGCGTTACCTGGGTCTGACCACAGCCGAGGGGCGCGGGCGTTACCTGGGTCTGACCACAGCCGAGGGGCGCGGGCGTTACCTGGGTCTGACCACAGCCGAGGGGCGCGGGCGTTACCTGGGTCTGACCACAGCCGAGGGGCGCGGGCGTTACCTGGGTCTGACCACAGCCGAGGGGCGCGGGCGTTACCTGGGTCTGACCACAGCCGAGGGGCGCGGGCGTTACCTGGGTCTGACCACAGCCGAGGGGCGCGGGCGTTACCTGGGTCTGACCACAGCCGAGGGGCGCGGGCGTTACCTGGGTCTGACCACAGCCGAGGGGCGCGGGCGTTACCTGGGTCTGACCACAGCCGAGGGGCGCGGGCGTTACCTGGGTCTGACCACAGCCGAGGGGCGCGGGCGTTACCTGGGTCTGACCACAGCCGAGGGGCGCGGGCGTTACCTGGGTCTGACCACAGCCGAGGGGCGCGGGCGTTACCTGGGTCTGACCACAGCCGAGGGGCGCGGGCGTTACCTGGGTCTGACCACAGCCGAGGGGCGCGGGCGTTACCTGGGTCTGACCACAGCCGAGGGGCGCGGGCGTTACCTGGGTCTGACCACAGCCGAGGGGCGCGGGCGTTACCTGGGTCTGACCACAGCCGAGGGGCGCGGGCGTTACCTGGGTCTGACCACAGCCGAGGGGCGCGGGCGTTACCTGGGTCTGACCACAGCCGAGGGGCGCGGGCGTTACCTGGGTCTGACCACAGCCGAGGGGCGCGGGCGTTACCTGGGTCTGACCACAGCCGAGGGGCGCGGGCGTTACCTGGGTCTGACCACAGCCGAGGGGCGCGGGCGTTACCTGGGTCTGACCACAGCCGAGGGGCGCGGGCGTTACCTGGGTCTGACCACAGCCGAGGGGCGCGGGCGTTACCTGGGTCTGACCACAGCCGAGGGGCGCGGGCGTTACCTGGGTCTGACCACAGCCGAGGGGCGCGGGCGTTACCTGGGTCTGACCACAGCCGAGGGGCGCGGGCGTTACCTGGGTCTGACCACAGCCGAGGGGCGCGGGCGTTACCTGGGTCTGACCACAGCCGAGGGGCGCGGGCGTTACCTGGGTCTGACCACAGCCGAGGGGCGCGGGCGTTACCTGGGTCTGACCACAGCCGAGGGGCGCGGGCGTTACCTGGGTCTGACCACAGCCGAGGGGCGCGGGCGTTACCTGGGTCTGACCACAGCCGAGGGGCGCGGGCGTTACCTGGGTCTGACCACAGCCGAGGGGCGCGGGCGTTACCTGGGTCTGACCACAGCCGAGGGGCGCGGGCGTTACCTGGGTCTGACCACAGCCGAGGGGCGCGGGCGTTACCTGGGTCTGACCACAGCCGAGGGGCGCGGGCGTTACCTGGGTCTGACCACAGCCGAGGGGCGCGGGCGTTACCTGGGTCTGACCACAGCCGAGGGGCGCGGGCGTTACCTGGGTCTGACCACAGCCGAGGGGCGCGGGCGTTACCTGGGTCTGACCACAGCCGAGGGGCGCGGGCGTTACCTGGGTCTGACCACAGCCGAGGGGCGCGGGCGTTACCTGGGTCTGACCACAGCCGAGGGGCGCGGGCGTTACCTGGGTCTGACCACAGTGGAGGGGTGCGGGCACCCTCGGCCCGACCACAGTGGAGAGGCGCGGGCGTTACCTGGGTCTGACCACAGCGGAGGGGCGCGGGCGTTACCTGGGTCTGAGAAGACGGCGCGGGTGTGACAGGCCAGCATAATGAAGACCACCAGATTGAAGCCGACCGCGTGGAGCGGACACCAAATGCTGTGGAGAGATAAAGGACAGAATATGCGGTGAGAGGACACGCCCTCCCTAATGTCTATATGACCCTCCCGTTATCTCCCAGCGTCCTGATGACCCCCAACTATCTACACCCCCAAGAATCCCCCCCCCCCTACATTAACCCCTTGTGCCCCCCTCACGTCCCCTGCGGTACTTGCTGCCCCCATTCTCATGAAGTGCCTGACCACTGGGCCCCCAGCAATGACCAGATCAGGGGTCCCGGGCCCCCATATGAATGAAGCACAGAGGGGGCAGCGCTCACCTGTTAATCCCACAGAGCTCAGGTGGGGGCCCTGACAACAGAGACCCCCTCTGACTACCACACCCTTGGGATACCTCATCATAACCCTCACACGCCTGGATGCATAACCCCCATCCTCCCCGCACCTGCCGGAGAAGCTGTGGAGCAGGATGTGCCGCAGGACGACGTAGTCGGCGTAGCCCAGGCTCAGGTAGGTGAGCAGGATACACAGGAGCCCGCAGGGGTCCCGCACACAGCCCGCCATAGCCAGCGCGGAGACACTTCCGGGTGCCAAGCTCCGCCCCGCCGGCCTCTGCTCCAATCACGAGCCGCAGGGAGCGCTGCGCGCCCAGGTGATTGACAGGAGCGACCAGCTGTTACCGAGGAGCGGCGTACTTCCGGTGTGTGTGGTCGCTATGGAGACCGTGAAGCCGTCTGAGGCGCGTCATTTCTGGGGTTGGTTTATAGCCGGTGTTCTGACAGAAATCCTTGCGCCATATTCGGGTCCTGCGTCGTTTTTTGGCGCACGAGCAGCAGTGTTGGGGTCTGCGGGTGTCTCTGAGGAGAATTTGGCGGGAATGAGGCGTTCCCGCCGCTGCACGTAACAACCAATCAGATTCATGCTTCCAGTTCCAGTAGCTGAGAGCTTGGCTGTGATTGGTTGCTGGGCAGTCGCGCGGTTGCTGAGGAGCAAGGGCGGTTAGAACCGCTGCTGTCACATTCAGTTCGCACTGCTGAGGGCCCCCCTTCCAGGAGCCCCTCCATTCTAGTGGACCCCCACAGTGGAGGCTCAGGCACAGGTATCCATATTGTTTCAAACCAGTTTTTCAATATCCATGAAGTTGAAACAGAAATGGCCGCTGCTTAGTTTTAGGTAAATTTCAGTTTCCAGTGCACTGACAGGAAAAGGGTGCACCAAATTTAAGAAGTGTGTGTGTGTTAGAGACTCTGGTTTAGAGAGGTTCTCCCAAATCTGTACCTCAAATGGCTCCTTCGGCTAAGCCTTCCATTACTTTGTCGACTCCGCCATCTTACATGGGTCATGTGACCACCAACTGGCGGCAGGTTCCGCCCCCGAGGGGATCTTATTCCTGTTCAGCTGCGTGATGTACCATGTTTATACCAGGGACATATATATATATATACAAAGAGTTATCCTGCTGGTGAGCGCTAACACTCGCCCATCTCTGGCAGTCCCACACAGCTGCATATGTCACCCCAGCGCCATTCAAACCGGGGGCCCCTGTTCTCGTGATTGGCCGGGGCCCCGCTGCCGACCCATGTACTCTCTCTGCTCCTCGTCCACATGCCTATAGAGTCAAATAGACATTTGTCCTTAAAGGGGCTGTTCATCCTTTCAGTGATGGCCGATCCTTAGGATCACCAGCTGATCGGCAGGGTCCAGGGCATGTCTCTGTGGGCAGAGATTAAGGCATTCCCAAACTTTTGGGGATAAAAAAAATGGGAATAAAACATTTTTCGCTATTGTTTTTCAATGCATTCCCTATGAGGTAATAATGTCTTGTTAAAGGGGTATTCCCGAATTTACAAATTGACGGCTTATCCTCAGGATAGGTCTAAATCCCGGGACCCCCGCCGATCAGCCGTCCGAGGAGGCTGCAAAGTGGCGGTTGAAGACTTAAACTGAGCGCGTGCGACCACCTCAGTGAGGTGGACAAGGCATAAAGAAGAGGACAAACAGCAGGTGGCGCTATACAGATGCATTTTATTGAATAGCTCAGTAGCTATACTTAATTTGTAATTACTTGCAGTTTTAAAACTATTCAGCCCCACGCCCGACCTGCTGTCAATCATTTTCTTGGCACCCCCCCTGTAAGGGATGACTTACCATTGCAGCCTATAGGACATTCTATACGTTCCTATAGCCTGGCATACTTCCTGAGGGCTCATGCCCATGAGTGTGTGTGCCCGTGCCCGTATCATGCCCCGTGTGCGCTCCATATCATTGACTTGAATGGGTCCGCAATCCTCGCGGAGCGGAGGCACGGAACTGGAGCACTACGAGGCGCTTCCAAGGGATTTTGTTCCGTGCCTCTGTCCTATTTTCTGGAATCCAGATTTGCTGACCCTCCCCCACCCGTGTACAATGTGATAAAGCCTCTTCCCATTGGAATTAACCTAAATGTAACCTTCATGTTTATAGGGTCTGCCGGAGCCATCGGAGGGGAGTGTAATCTCTGACATTATGGGGTCACACGGAACTGAAAGTGAAAGTAACTCCTAGACGGTGCTCCCTTCCTCGGCACTTGTTCCCCGGAGATCATTGATTTCTACACTTTGCAGAACTTTCCGGTAAGACGTTCATCCCTCGTGTATACTGTATATGTGTCATTAGTCTTATGGCGGAGGGTGGGTTACACTGGTCAGTCAGGTGAGGGGGCTCAGACTCCCAGGCACTTCCACTTGTGGGCCACGTGCAGAGCGTTACCCTTACCTGCCACGGAGAGAGATCACATCATGAAGAGACGGCAGGAGAAGAAGCGGAGGTGACATGACGGTACAGCGACCGCCTACTGACTGGTCACAGTGTGAACCCGACTGACAACACTGCTATTGTATTTAACCATGTCATGGCCAAGCTGTGTTTTCCCATTTGACGAGCAGCATTAAAATGTGGCCATTGTTGTCCAGAAGTAAAAAGAGCCCAAGGGAGCCCCCCGCCTCACCTCCTTCAGGTGCTGATGTCACAGATCGCCAGTTCGCAATCCCCCGTTGACTCTTTTAACCTCATTTGTGCATTGGCTAAAAGTCGTTTTTCTGGGACTTAGTTGGGAAACCGATCCACTGATGGCGCTAATAGTCATGGGTAGACGCTAGGTGACGGATGGCTCCACTGATCCTCTGTCTCCACTGATCCTCTGCTTCCACTGATCCTTTGCCTCCACTGATCCTCTGCCTCCACTGATCCTCTGCTTCCACAGATCCTCTGCCTCCACTGATCCTCTGCCTCCACTGATCCTCTGCCTCCACTGATCCTCTGCTTCCACTGATCCTCTGCCTCCACTGATCCTCTGCTTCCACTGATCCTCTGCCTCCACTGATCCTCTGCCTCCACTGATCCTCTGCCTCCACTGATCCTCTGCTTCCACTGATCCTCTGCCTCCACTGATCCTCTGCCTCCACTGATCCTCTGCCTCCACTGATCCTCTGCTTCCACTGATCCTCTGCCTCCACTGATCCTCTGCCTCCACTGATCCTCTGCCTCCACTGATCCTCTGCCTCCACTGATCCTCTGCTTCCACTGATCCTCTGCCTCCACTGATCCTCTGCTTCCACTGATCCTCTGCCTCCACTGATCCTCTGCTTCCACTGATCCTCTGCCTCCACTGATCCTCTGCCTCCACTGATCCTCTGCCTCCACTGATCCTCTGCTTCCACTGATCCTCTGCCTCCACTGATCCTCTGCCTCCACTGATCCTCTGCTTCCACTGATCCTCTGCCTCCACTGATCCTCTGCTTCCACTGATCCTCTGCCTCCACTGATCCTCTGCCTCCACTGATCCTCTGCCTCCACTGATCCTCTGCTTCCACTGATCCTCTGCCTCCACTGATCCTCTGCTTCCACTGATCCTCTGCCTCCACTGATCCTCTGCTTCCACTGATCCTCTGCCTCCACTGATCCTCTGCTTCCACTGATCCTCTGCCTCCACTGATCCTCTGCCTCCACTGACTTTCTGCCTCCACTGATCCTCTGCCTCCACTGATCCTCTGCTTCCACTGATCCTCTGCCTCCACTGATCCTCTGCTTCCACTGATCCTCTGCCTCCACTGACTTTCTGCCTTCACTGATCCTCTGCTTCCACTGATCCTCTGCCTCCATTAATCCTCTGCCTCCACTGATCCTCTGCCTGGGTCCTGCTTCTTAAATGGGTTATCTAGCCTTCAATTCCAGCCGAATTACCCCGGAGATCAGCATTTTTGCATTGATGTAGTTAAAAATAATGTGCATTACCCCAGGTTTTTTCCTCATTTGTGGGATAACACAACCTCTCCAATACAAAATACAGAAGTAATTGCTTTCTGCTTTTCCCCATAATAAAATATATAAAAGAAACACTAAGGGTCCATTCACACGTCCGCAGAATGGGTCCGCATCCGTTCCGCAAATTGCGGAACGGGTGCGGACTTATTTATTCTCTAAGGGGCAGGAATGGATGCGGACAGCCCACAGTGTGCTGTCAGCATCCGCATTTCCGGAGTGCGCCCCCGATCTTCCGGTCCACGGCTCCGGAAAAAAATAGAAACATGTCCTATTCTTGTCTATGTGGGTGCCTGCCGGGTGTGTTGCGGACGTGTGAATGGACCCTAAGGAGGAGATTTACAATCTCCCCCTGCCACTATTTTGGCCTAAAAAGTTGCAAACATTGAGCCAGATTTATCATTGGCTAAAGTCAAATTTATGGTGTGAAAAAGTCGCCAATTTTTGAGACTTTTTCTGGCTCCGCGCTATGCTCACCCGTTTTTTGAAAGTGGGCGTGTTTTCTTATGTAAATCAATCTCTAGACAGATTTACTATTGCAACAATTTAAAAAAGTCGCACAAAATGGCGCAATTTCACTCCAGTAAGGACCATGCTTAAGTTGGGAACGTTATATGTATATGTGGTATCTCTGTAATCGTACTGGCTGGGAGAATTAAGGGAACAGGTCAGTTTTATCTCATAGGGAACAGTGTAAAAATAAAACCCATAACACTGTAGTGGAATTGCGTTGTTTTTTTTACAGCTTCTCATTTTGTGCAAAAGTAAATGGAGCCATTAGAAAATACAAACAAGTCTTCATATGGCTATGTAACGGGACAAAATATGGCTATAGGAAGACAGGGACTGAAAAACAAAAACGCAAAAAATATAATAAATCACAGGGTCCTGAAGGGGTTAATGCAATTTTATATAACCACTGGTCACTTTTCTCAGCTCCCCCTCAGTTATCACTGAAATCTATGCAATGTATTAGTTCATAGCCAGCTATCAAACATGAGGGACGAACACAGATCTCATAGGGCCACATAGCAAAACTTAGCAGGGGCCCCCCTGCCCAGTCCGCGTTCATCACTCTCTCTCCAGTAATGCAGAACGCAAAGCACAATGCCCCAGATTTCTGATGAATGTCAATTCTTTTTTAAACATTTTTTTTATTAAGTGGACAAAATCTGCATTAAAACATTTTAATACACAAAAAAAAGTCACCCTGTTCTATGTCAGCAAAGTGGAGCAGGTGCTTCATAAATGTGGAGCTCACTCTGAGCGGCAGATTTCTCAGTGTATCTAGTATGAATACATTGATAAATCCGCTGCCTTCTAAGAGGCTCTATGGATGTATAATACTGAATAGAGGGACACCAAAGTCGCGGCCACTAGGGGTCTCACTTCTACATAATTTGCAGTCCACTGCCTGTTGTCAGGCAAGATCCATCCCTGGTAAGAGAGACACAGAAGACGGTTCACAGGAAATGAGCCTGATAAAAGAACTGCTTGTACAATGCTTCCGAAGATCACCGAAGCTTCCTGTGTGTCTGTAAGTGTGATCTCCCCCTCCTTATCTGTTCTGTGAGCTCCGGAGCTGAAAACTAACATAGTGGGAAGTAAGGGAAAGACGTCTCAGAAGTACAGTGCCGGCAGATTTCACAGGAGGAAGAGGCCCCCTGCTTATGAATGAAATGCATCTAGCTGTGCAGCTGAAACAGGGGATAATACGGCTGAAAAAGACTTTAGAGAAAACTAAAGACACCTGTTACTTCACAGTTATGATTCTACAATGAAACACAGCCATCATGCTTTAAGATCATCATAAAAGAAAGCCCATACTAAATAGTAAAGACCTGCTTATAAGGCCAGCAAACACCTGCGGTTCTGTTACATTAATGGCCTCTGGTTTGTATGAAAAATTTTACTTGCTCATTTTACGTTTCTATGTACCGAACACTGGATTCGCATCTGACTGTAGAATTTCAGGCTAAATGTTTAAAAAAAATGTGGAAGGGAGTTTGTACATGCGACCTGTCATGGGTATTGGTTTTTATATACGAAGAGGAGAATCCCGATATCAGATGGTCTTGTCATTACACTTAAGAACTGCTGTCGGTATGACGGGGGAAAGTTAGAGAGCGAGGTCCCAGCTGGCCAGCTACAGAGCGAGGCCCATGATTTTGCGGTCAGTATAATTTTTTGGGATATTATATTGATAAGCAAAGCACATTAGAGCTGAAATGATACCACGGTCCAATCCAGTGGCCACCAACTCAAGATTAGCTGCTATGTCGTGTCATCTGAAATATCCCAAGAGGTCAGGTGAGCCTATTTGGACCAAAAAAAGGTGTTTGGACCATGATGGCGACTCCAAGCAAGAATACATTCTGTGTAATAAACTGAAAGCAAGGGGTTATCCTGAAAACACCCTAAAAAGAGCTACTACGAGCGTTAATAGATCCAGCCTCCTGGGCGAAAGAACTGAATGAGTTAGAGGCGATCTGAGCAGGAGAGATGCACAAATGCCGACGTCTACCACGACATCCAGTCGGCAATGTGTACAGATGTTATGCCAAGACAAGGAGTTCCAAAACGTGATAGCTCTAGGTGTGAGATGTCCTTCTAGACGCCCCCCAACTGCAGCTTCTGTTTTGTCTCCTTTATATGTAGGTTCCAATTCTTCAAAACCCACATGGTCAACGCGAGAATTGTATGAGCAGGACCACTGTAAATGTAAAAGCTGTAACTATGTCCATGGGTCTGACATGGGGTCACAGGACGTATCAGATAGAACAGGGTTCCTCAACTCCGCTCCTCCGGACCCACCTACCAGTCATGTTTTCAGGAATTCCTTAGTATTGAGCAGGTGATATAATTAGTGTCCGCGCATCAGGACTTACCACAGGTATTCATTCTGTGGGATGTTACCAAATCCTGACCGGTAGGTGGGTCCTGAGGACCAGAGTTGAGAGACCCTGAGATAGAAGGATCTATGGTGTCTGTGATTTATCACGTCGTTGTAAAATGCAGTACAGGGGATGCTCGTCAGGATCTCCAAAAACTGGGATCAGAAGAAGTTTGTCGGATGTGGTAAATCCAGAGACAACCAAAGCCTCTACCGTCTCATGACATTTTCTGGAGGACCACGGTGGCGATTTACGTGTTTCTAGAAAGTTTACAAACCTCCCAGGGTTCTTCTAAACCATGAAACTTATTGGATATTTACACTTGAAACCAGAATGCTACGGGGGTTGAATATTAGACCGGGGGTGATATTAGGGTTTCCATGTGTTATACTCTATAACGTCTCCATAGCTGCTTTCTGGATCGTTAATGGTTGTTTTTAAACATGTGACCTTTAGATTTTTATAAGAAGTACAATGTGGGTCTGATCAGGTGTCAGATATTAAGGACCTTATCTGAAACTTGTCAGCATGTCCTGTTTGCATGCTTCTATGGGTATATGTACACAATGCGTATTACACACCTGCAAAAAATACACATAAACCACCATCTAAGTAGATGAGAATTTCAAAATGTCATGTACACAGTTGAAAAATTGGCCTGCTTTGCCGATGTTGAAATACACACAATCTCGCAACATCCGTGTGAAACCTTGACCGTCTGCAATTCACAAGACACACATAGACACCTACAGGCTAGACATCTCATGGTACAGTATCAAGAAACCATGACTTGTTTGAATAAGCTGCCCTTCTCACCCCACACACCTCGGCTTATGTTGAGGAAATGGAAGGACACATCTGTATGTTATTGCAAATGCAGATAGGATGGGCACCTATTTAGTGCCAATCAATCTCAATGGCAGGAGCTGAGCTGTTTTGTAATTTACGTAACCTCAGTACCTCTCAAAGATAGCACAAGAAACAGGCGCATAGTCAGACCAGTCTATTTCTGGATGTTGCAATCCCTTTTCTCACCACTGGAGGGCGATAACAGCTTGCCTTTCTAGCTCCAGAATATACGGTACCTGTACATGAGGAATTCCAAGGATTTCATAGGACACAGTGAATTGTCTAGGACCAGGTCTGTCCTCCGGATAGATCATCAATATCAGATCCGTGGGGGTACAACTTTCAATACCCCTGCAGATCAGCTTGTTCAAGAGGTCGTAGAGCTGTGATACATGGCGACTTTTTATAGTTTTGCAGCTCAATCCCATTCACCGATGGATGTGACCTCAGCCTGAGGAAGAGGAGGCATCGCTCATCCAAGCAGCACAGCCAGGAGTGGGACTCCCACCGATCTGATCCTGAAGGCCTATCCTGGGGAATCAGTATTAAAGTCCCAGAAACAGTCTTTTAAGGGTTGTGACCAGTTCCTTCCTTCTTGAGAATAGCGTAGGAGGCTGTCACATTAATTCAGGGTACATTTGTCTCCTGCCCTGTTTGCTTATTGACTTTATATCAGTTTTAGAGGAGACGTTACAGAACACAATGTTTGCTCAGTAAGGTTTCCCAACAGCTTGGAATCTGCAAATACCTGGAGCTTATCTGATGGCAGGAGAAATCCACACCCCAAATGCCTCGTTCCACAACGCAGAAAAAAGACCGCCGGCTGCACCGCCACTCAGCAAACCGTAGAAAAAAGGCACAATATTCATACGGGAGAGACCACGGGGACTAAAAGAAGCCTTCATCGTTGTTATGTGGGGGGCTGTGTTCTCCTGTGGAGAGGGGAACCAGGATCTACACTTCTGGTGATCAGTAGACTAGCCTCATGCCCTTCAAGATGGCCGACTATAGTTGCAACTTCCTGTCCTCAGTTATGGCATGAGGAGCAGCTCTTGAGCCTGGACTGCAGCTATAATAAGTGAAATATTGTGCAGACTGAGTTCATTGGAAGTATTCAGAGGCTATAAGTCACCCGCTGTGTGTTTCCTCCAGATGGCGGTGAATTTTCGGGGAGGATCATGACACTTTACACCGAACTCCTCACTGAATAATGTCTCCTGGCAGCTCGTACCTGGCACCAACCGCCATTACAGCCCTCACTGAGGTTGTCGTACAGCTTTACCTGCCAAATCTCTATTGTTAGTCGTGCCACTAGTCAGAAGCAGCATACCTCACTGAATGATGGGAAAGGTGGGTGACTACCAGTATGCTGACCATGACGGCTCTGCTGTCACCCCACGGTCACACAATCTGCCTCACAGGCCCGACGCTATAAAAAGGCTGACCAAGCGGCCGCCTGAGGGCACAGAGACAAGGGGGGGAAAATTATAATTTTTTTAAATAAATCACTAGTGCCGCCGGCCGCCCGGCCTCTGTGAGCAGTTACAACGCCCCACCACCCTCGTCCCCGCCTCCACCCACCCGGGCCCGCGCTGGATATGGATATATACAGGACCCGTGATTGATATATATATCAATTTTGCCCCCTCTGTATATATATCCATTTTTCCCTTCTGTATATATTCCATTTTGCCCCCTGTATACAGTAGATATAAAAAGTCTACACACCCCTGTTAAAATGTCAGGTTTCTGTGATGTAAAAAAATGAGACAAAGATAAATCATTTCAGAACTTTTTCCCCCTTTAATGTGACCTTTAAACTGTACAACTCAATGGAAAAACAAACTGAAATCTTTATACTAATACTTTGTTGAAGCACCTTTTGCTTTTATTACAGCACTCAGTCTTTTTGGGTCTGAGTCTATCAGCATGGCACATTTTGACATAGCAAGATTTGCCCACTCTTCTTTGCAAAAACATTCCAAATCTGTCTTTTTGCGAGGGCATCTCCTGGGCACAGCCCTCTTCAGATCACCCCACAGATTGTCAATCGGATTCAGGTCTGGTCTCTGGCTGGGCCATTCCAAAACTTTAATCTTCTTCTGGTGAAGCCATTCCTTTGTTGATTTGAATGTATGCTTTGGGTCTTGGTCATGCTGAAAGATGAAGTTCCTCTTCATGTTCAGCTTTCTAGCAGAAGCCTAAAGGTTTTGGGCCGATATTGACTGGTATTTGGAACGGTTCAGAATTCCCTCTAGCTTAACTAAGGCCCCAGTTCCAGCTGAAGAAGAACATCCTCTTGGCATGATGCTGCCACCACCATGCTTCACTGTGGGGATGGGGTTCTTTTGGTGATGGGCAGTGTTGTTTTTGGGCCAAACATATATTTTGGAATTATGGCCAAACAGTTCCACCTTGGTTTCATCAGACCATAACACCTTTTCCCACATTCTTCTGGGAGACTTCAGATGTGTTTTTGCCCCTCTACCCCATAGCCCAGACATATGAAGAATACGGGAGATTGTTGTCCCATAGACCACACAGCCAGGACTTGCCAGATGTTCCTGCAGCTCCTTTAATGTTGCTATAGGCCTCTTGGTCGCCTCCCAGACCAGTTTTCTTCTCGTCTTTTCATCAATTTTGGAGGGACGTCCAGTTCTTGTTAATGTCCCTGTTGTGCCATATTTTCTCCACTTGATGATGACGGTCTTCACTGTGTTCCATGGTAGATCTAATGCCTTGGAAGTTATTTTGTCCCCTTCTATACCTTCTAACAATGAGATCCCTCTGATGCTTTGGAAGTTCTCTGTGGACCATTGCTTCTGCTGAGGGATGTGACTAAGAACATTTCAGGAAAGACCAACTAGAGCAGCGGAGCTTTATTTGGGGTTAATCAGAGGCCCTTTACATGACGGCCGGTGTAGGCTGACTGCTATCTAACAGGATTGTGAATGTGATTGCTTCATTCTGAACACAGCTACATCCCCAGTGTTTTCCATTGAGTTGTACAGTTTATAGGTCACATTAAAGGTTGAAAAAGTTCTGAAATGATTTATCTTTGTCTCATTTTTTTACATCACAGAAACCTGACATTTTAACAGGGGTGTGTAGACTTTTTATATCCACTGTATAGATCAATGGGATGGCGGTGTTAGGGGGACTTCTGGGGTGTGTGTGTGGGGGGGGGGGGGGAATGTAGCTTTGATTGTGTTGGCAAAAATCCTTGCACCGGCCCTGCTGCTTCATTATAAGACGACAATACATTTATAGATTAGTATGTGCAATGCTTCCCCTTTGAGATGAATGGGCTGCCTTTAACTGTGGAGGAACATGCAGTAACACTGGTGAACACTAGGTGGCAGAACGGTTCTCCACCATTGTGACCTCATATGTGCATCTCTCCAGTCATAAATCATTTCTAATTTGCCTACATATTGGACTGGTGGCTGCGCCTCCTTTGCTTGCTCCAGGCAGCCATGGCCACCCTCTGATATATGGCAGTAATGTCACATATGTGAGTTCCAGACTTATCACAGAATCACTGCCCCTGGGCCCCAAGCTGGACCACTGACGTCACCCTCATGATACGATGTCGTGTACGTATCTCATCTCATTGTTCCTTATGTATTTTTGGCCCAAAAATTGGGGACAAATATCCCAGAGTCAAAAAACTACACCCCCTCTACCAACTAAACTATTTATATGGCCTCTCCTGCCTGTGACTGGAAATGTCCTAGGGGTCCACCACATCACAAGGAGGAGGCAGGGCCTGACAACCCTGTGAAGTCTCTGACAACCATCGCTGAACAGGGAGGTAAGGAGACGCAACAGGAAACAGTGGATTGTACAGTTAAAGTATGGCACTGAACCTGGAGGCGGTAGGATTGGGTACAGCTAAGATAAAACCAGGAAGAAGCGGGCTGGAGGGGCGCGAGTGACTATCCTACTTCTTTACTGCACATGTAACGCATTTCAGGGGCGTGCCGCCCCCTTCATCAGATGCAATCAATGCATGGAAAGCAGCAGAATTTATACAAGCATGGGTAACATACAAAACCTGGACAGGACAATAATACAAAATGTAATAAAACCCATAGAAATGTAAAACCGTACAGAAATAATTAAAATAAAAGGTAAGCAGGAGAGAAGAGTAAATACAACAAAGTAGCGTATTGTCTGACTCCTTCATTAGTCTCATCGAGACCCTCCGGCAACCAAGTGCACAGCCGGAAGGTCCAATAAACCTCCATATTGACGAGCCTTATAACATGATTCCTGCCGATTTCTGGGATCCTTTCAAGAATTGTTAATCTTAATGAAGATGGATCCTTATTATGGACATTTGCAGAATGTCTTGAGACACTGTGATTGATTTTCCCTATATGAATATTGCTGCAATGTCTTTTCTTCATAGTTGTGTGTCCAATGTATTGTAATGTCTATGTATAGGAGATAAATTTTTCTGCTTCATGCATTGATTGTGCCTGAAGAAAGGGGCGGCACACCCCTGACACGCACTACATATGCAATAAAGAAGTTGGAAGGTAACTGTTACGTCCTGGAGGACCGGGCAGACCTCCGGAACGTCATGCAAACAGGATAAAGGAAGATAACAGACCAGAATCCAACAGAATACTTTATCACACATGTAATAAATGAACATGACAGTAATGCAGGACAAGCAGGTTAGGCGATAGTGGTAGCACTACCACTGAACCAAGTCCACCGGTAAGCTACAGGCAAACCCCAGAGGGCGAAGAGCCAATGAGAACCCTTCTTCACAGAGCCCCTGCTGGTGGGGATGAACTTGGCTGAAGGCTCCCTGGTCGCACCTACAGGGTGGTCCCAGTACACTAGGCCGCTACCTGTAAAGAACCAGACAACGACAGAAGAACTGGAACCCAAACAAACTCAGGACATGGATCAGACAAGACAAACAGGAACCAGGACATAAGCAGATGCCTGGACCCCATGTGGAACGGAAGCATGACGGTCACAGGCAGAGCTGCACACAGACTAGATGTCCTCCCTCCGGAGAACGCAGGAGCCCTCTCATGAAGGCAGAACATACACAGGACAGGAACTGAAGCAGTAAGGCACTGCCAGGCAAGACTTGGAGCAGACAGGATCAGAGGCAGTAGAGCACTGGAGCAGACAGGATCAGAAGCAGTGGAGCACTGCCAGGCTATACATGGAACATACAATATCAGAAGCAGTGGAGCACTGCCAGGCTATACATGAGACAGACAGGATCAGAAGCAGTGGAGCACTGCCAGGCTATACATGAGACAGACAAGATCAGAAGCAGTGGAGCACTGCCAGGCTATACATGGAACAGACAGGATCAGAAGCAGTAGAGCACTGCCAGGCTATACATGGAACAGACAGGATCAGAGGCAGTGGAGCACTGCCAGGCTATACATGGAACAGACAGGATCAGAAGCAGTGGAGCACTGCCAGGCTATACATGAGACAGACAGGATCAGAAGCAGTGGAGCACTGCCAGGCTATACATGGAACAGACAGGATCAGAAGCAGTGGAGCACTGCCAGGCTATACATGAGACAGACAAGATCAGAAGCAGTGGAGCACTGCCAGGCTATACATGGAACAGACAGGATCAGAAGCAGTGGAGCACTGCCAGGCTATACATGGAACAGACAGGATCAGAAGCAGTGGGGCACTGCCAGGCTATACATAGAACAGACAGGATCAGAAGCAGTGGAGCACTGCCAGGCTATACATGGAGCAGACAGGATCAGAAGCAGTGGAGCACTGCCAGGCTATACATGGAACACACAGGATCAGAAGCAGTGGAGCACTGCCAGGCTATACATGAGACAGACAGGATCAGAAGCAGTGGAGCACTGCCAGGCTATACATGGAACAGACAGGATCAGAAGCAGTGGAGCACTGCCAGGCTATAAATGAGACAGACAAGATCAGAAGCAGTAGAGCACTGCCAGGCTATACATGAGACAGACAGGATCAGAAGCAGTGGAGCACTGCCAGGCTATACATGGAACAGACAGGATCAGAAGCAGTGGAGCACTGCCAGGCTATACATGAGACAGACAAGATCAGAAGCAGTGGAGCACTGCCAGGCTATACATGAGACAGACAGGATCAGAAGCAGTGGAGCACTGCCAGGCTATACATGAGACAGACAGGATCAGAAGCAGTGGAGCACTGCCAGGCTTTACATGGAACAGACAGGATCAGAAGCAGTGGAGCACTGCCAGGCTATACATGAGACAGACAAGATAAGAAGCAGTGGAGCACTGCCAGGCTATACATGGAACAGACAGGATCAGAAGCAGTGGAGCACTGCCAGGCTATACATGAGACAGACAAGATCAGAAGCAGTGGAGCACTGCCAGGCTATACATGGAACAGACAGGATCAGAAGCAGTGGAGCACTGCCAGGCTATAAATGAGACAGACAAGATCAGAAGCAGTAGAGCACTGCCAGGCTATACATGAGACAGACAGGATCAGAAGCAGTGGAGCACTGCCAGGCTATACATGAGACAGACAAGATCAGAAGCAGTGGAGCACTGCCAGGCTATACATGGAACAGACAGGATCAGAAGCAGTGGAGCACTGCCAGGCTATACATGAGACAGACAAGATCAGAAGCAGTGGAGCACTGCCAGGCTATACATGGAACAGACAGGATCAGAAGCAGTGGAGCACTGCCAGGCTATACATGGAACAGACAGGATCAGAAGCAGTGGAGCACTGCCAGGCTATACATGGAACAGACAGGATCAGAAGCAGTGGAGCACTGCCAGGCTATACATGGAACAGACAGGATCAGAGGCAGTGGAGCACTGCCAGGCTATATACACTTGGGTACGGGATAATGACGCTGACACTTGGGTACGGGATAATGACGCTGACACTTGGGTACGGGATAATGACGCTGACACTTGGGGTACGGGATAATGACGCTGACACTTGGGGTACGGGATAATGACACTGACACTGAGGGTACAGGATAATGACACTGACACTGGGGGTACAGGATAATGACACTGACATTCGGGGTACAGGATAATGACACTCGGGGTACAGGATAATAACACTGACACTTGGGGTACAGGATAATGACACTGACACTGGGGGTACAGGATAATGACACTGACACTGGGGGTACAGGATAATGACGCTGACACTTGGGGTACAGGATAATGACACTGACACTCAGGGTACAGGATAATGACACTGACACTGGGGGTACAGGATAATGACACTGACACTCGGTACAGGATAATGACACTGACACTCGGGTACAGGATAATGACACTGACACTGGGGGTACAGGATAATGACACTGACACTGGGGGTACAGGATAATGACACTGGTGGTACAGGATAATGACACTGACACTGGGGGTACAGGATAATGACACTGACACTGGGGGTACAGGATAATGACACTGGGGGTACAGGATAATGACGCTGACACTCGGGGTACAGGATAATGACACTGACACTCGGGGTACAGGATAATGACACTGACACTGGGGGTACAGGATAATGACACTGGGGGTACAGGATAATGACACTGACACTCAGGGTACAGGATAATGACACTGACACTGGGGGTACAGGATAATGACACTGACACTCAGGGTACAGGATAATGACGCTGACACTTGGGGTACAGGATAATGACACTGACACTGGGGGTACAGGATAATAACACTGACATTCGGGGTACGGGATAATGACGCTGACGCTCGGGGTAGAGGATAATGACGCTGACACTTGGGGTACAGGACTGAGGGTAGCAGTGGTTTTCTCGGCAGTATTCTCTGCTTCCTCTTGTTTGTCACATTATTTCGCCGGCGTGTTACGTAGAGAGTGCAGATAAGCTTGTTTACCTTAGGAGTGGTGGGAATGAACAGCATGGCCTCTCTCAAGGGGACCCAGAAAGGCTCTGCACAATGGGGTGCTGATAAGGAGCAATATTGCATTAATTAAAATTGAGCGAGATGTATACTGAAGACCGTCAGCTTGACTACACTTCCTGAATTCCTAGTCGGAGTTGTCACCTTCCAGGAGGCTGCTCGAGGAGCCAACTATCCTCTGCAGACACGGAGGGGAGGCACCTGCTCACCACAACCTTTTCCTTGTTTCTGTTTATCTGCTGCTCACAAAAGAAAAGCTCTGACGCAGCGACTCTGCCGGGCTCTGCCCAATCTCCTAGTATCTGGCAACAGACTCCATCTTAAAACACAATCCCCAAATGTTATCACTGAGGCGATCATGTGTGCTCACTGCAGCAGAGGTGTAAAGCTCCAGCTGTGACACCCCAGACACTCAGGAATTGTAGTCTGGTAACCGCTGGAGGGGCCACAGGTTGGAGATCACTGTTCCACAGATGCTGTGCAAGCGTACATCTCAGACCAGGCTAATCTATTCTGTAGAAGATACTATTAAACCTACAAAAGAAAAAACCTCTCTGTCTAGTCTAAACAGAACGCATCACTTGATATCATCTAATCTATAAGGAAAAAAAATTCAAGTGGAAAATATATATATAGCAAAATATCACTTTATTCACGAATAATAAATACGGGAAAAGCCAGGGTGGAAAACAGTATCCAGAGAGCCATAGGGAAATACACAAGAATGGAATCATGTATATCCATGCAATTCAGCATGGATGACCCAAAGGTACAGGTAAAAATGGTACATGGATGATCGGAAATCTGGGTGCAAGCATAGGAAAAAATGCCACTAAATAAGTAAGCACCCTACCAAATAATCCCATACAACAATCTCAAAGGACCTTCCGATCACTCATGAACCTCACATCAGCAAGAATTGTACAGGCATATACACACTTGCAGGGATCCAGTATAAGTAAATAGAAATAATCATTTAGATATCATAGAAATGGCATCCCACAGCTAATAATGTGGATCTGGTGTAGATGCCAACTGGAGCCAGACGTGAGCGCCCTGTGTTATAGTACTAGACGACAACCTAGAGCGCAGACCTCGACGCGCGTTTCGCCTGAACGGCTTCGTCAGGCGAAACGCGCGTCGAGGTCTGCGCTCTAAGGGCTTACACGCATGGTCATCATGTCCTCAGGTACGGTTGTCGTCTAGTACTATAACACAGGGCGCTCACGTCTGGCTCCAGTTGGCATCTACACCAGATCCACATTATTAGCTGTGGGATGCCATTTCTATGATATCTAAATGATTATTTCTATTTACTTATACTGGATCCCTGCAAGTGTGTATATGCCTGTACAATTCTTGCTGATGTGAGGTTCATGAGTGATCGGAAGGTCCTTTGAGATTGTTGTATGGGATTATTTGGTAGGGTGCTTACTTATTTAGTGGCATTTTTTCCTATGCTTGCACCCAGATTTCCGATCATCCATGTACCATTTTTACCTGTACCTTTGGGTCATCCATGCTGAATTGCATGGATATACATGATTCCATTCTTGTGTATTTCCCTATGGCTCTCTGGATACTGTTTTCCACCCTGGCTTTTCCCGTATTTATTATTCGTGAATAAAGTGATATTTTGCTATATATATATTTTCCACTTGAATTTTTTTTCCTAATCTATTCTGTAGATCCCATAATCATCTCCTTTAAAATTTAACAGCTGAAAATTTCACAATTTTACCAACAAGTTTTGAGACAATGTACGAGGACGCAGGGGTGGAGGATTTTTCACATTTTTTCAAATAAAAGATAAAAATACTTACAAACATGTAACAGCAGATAATTTATACATTATACACAGAACTAGAAGATGTGTCCTTCATATCACCGCGCTGTAATACTGGGCATTAACCATCTTATGTGGGAGGGGAGTAGGGGGTCACCCAACTTCCCAGATACAAGAAAACATACCGCACCAGGACAGAGATGTCGGAATGAAGCTTTAGCTGTTTGAATGTAATGATGATACATGTACGGCCTCTAGCCTTGAAGCAAGATGAGATACCGCCTCTAGCCTAGATACAAGTTGAGATACGGCCTCCAGCTTGGATACAATATGAGATACGGCCTCCAGCCTGGATACATGATGAGATACAGCCACTAGCCTGGATACACGATGAGATACAGCCTCTAGCCTGGATAAAAGATGAGATATGGCCTGAAGCCTGGATGCAGGATGAGATACGGCTTCTAGCCTGGATACAAGATGGGATATGGCCTGTAGCCTGGATGCAGGATGAGATACGGCTTCTAGCCTGGATACAAGATGGGATACAGCCTCTAGCCTGGATACAAGATGAGATATGGCTTCTAGCCTGGATACAAGATGAGATACAGCCTCTAGCCTGGATACAAGATGAGATACGGCCTCTAGCCTGGATACAAGATGAGATATGGCCTCTAGCCTGGATACAAGATGAGATATGGCCTTTAGCCTGGATACAAGATGAGATATGGCCTCAAAACTGTATATAAGATGAGATACAGCCTGTAGCCTGGATGCAAGATGAGATACAGCCTATAGCCTAGATACAAGTTGAGATACGGCCTTCAGCTTGGATACACGATGAGATACAGCCTCTAGCCTGGATACAAGATGAGATATGACCTCTAGCCTCGATACAAGATGAGATACGGCTTCTAGCTTGGATACAAGATGGGATACAGCCTCTAGCCTGGATACAAGATGAGATACGGCCTCTAGCATGAATGCAGGATGAGATACGGCTTCTAGCCGAGGAAGTGTAATCTGGAGGAGACATTCCTGGAAACCCCATGCTGTGTGCGGGTGAGCATTATCCGGCTGATAAATAGAGACCCTGCCATGAGAGGACACCTGTGTCAGCAGGATGTCCTGCATATATCACTGAGCTGTTAGTGTCTCCTCGTATCAGTACTAGGGTGACTGTCGTATGTAATGCCTCCCCAGATCAGGGGTGTAACAAAGGTGCCACCTGTGTTTGGATGGTGGACAACAAAACTGTGGGAGCCGCTCGTGCTTGTCAGTGATCAAACAATCCTCTCTACTGGTGGTTTGTCTGGGCCGTCCAGGGACTGTTAACTGTGTGTGCATGCCCCCAGGTAACCACTGCTCACAACACCTAGTGTCAGAATCAGAATGAGCAGCCAGCGCTCTCTTACCAAGAGGTACACTACTCAAAAGTAGCTTCTGAGAGCCTTTTTATAGGACAGTGATGGAAGCACTTTTACACCCTCTTGTGAAAAGACCCAGTGTCTAATCAGACTGCAACTGGAATCGTTTACATATCTGCTGAGGCATAACTGCAGAACGAGTTTTGCAACAATCCGACATTTCTATCTGGGGGCGGTATTTAACTTTTGTCAATGAGTGTAGCCAAACAGACACAATTTATGAGCCGATATATCGGACAGCTTTACCATTCAGGAGTCTTAGGAAGCTGGGTGACTACAGTGACTTTTGTGAGAGCTGTCATCCAGCCTATCCAGAAATAGAGTTAATACCTGCAGGTTACATAATACAAAAGCGAATAAAAACCCAAATAAAAGAGTGGGCAGCATATAATTCTCTCAAAAAAGGAGCCAACTCAATACTAAACGAGCAGACCTATACAAAAAACAACTTAGTCTCAAATGGATCAAAAAGTAACAAGAATCTTTACTGGTCACATATATACAACATGATAAAAATCGAGATGAAATACACCAAAGTAGAAGTGCGGTATTCGCCTGAGGGATAATATAAATCTTTAGTCAACACAGAGGGGAGTCAAGAAATATGCAGCATTGCTACACTGCCCGGTACATTATTCAGTTAGTATAAGGGTATAAAGACTTGTGTCCATCACATCTAATGCTCTCGACTCCTCACTTAGACAATAAACAAATAGTGGATAGACCTAATCCTTATCTACCCATAGGTAGAGAAGCCACCTCAGAAGATTCGCGCACCCCGACGCGCGTTTTGGCAACACCTTAATCTGGGGGCGCGGCTATCCTAGAAAATTTGACCCATTTAAATGCGCAACTCACCAATCAAGATCAAGTCATTAAAATCGAGTGTGCCCCTTTGTTTGGATAGCGTCATGACGCGCGTCTGGAACCGCCATCATACCTACGCGCCTCCCGTGTCCAACCGGAAGTGCGCAGCGGGCACGTGATGGCCAGTCCTATGGGTATGTTAGGATTAGGTTTATCCACTATTAGTTTACTCTCTAAGTGAGGAGTCGAAAGCATTAGATTTAGGTTTCATCGAATTTTTTTTCATGTTGTATATATGTAACCAATAAAGATTCTTGTTACTTTTTGAGCCCAGTTGTTTTTTTTGTATAAGTCTATCCAGAAATCGAGGCAGATCTGGGTACCGGCTGAATAGAAAGAACGACTCAGGGATACAGGTGATAATTTTTTTGGGGTGAAATGCTACTGGTCCCCGACCTATGACCTAGGGCCCTGTCACCCAAGCTCGTTCATACCCGTACACTTCGCATATTACATCTTTGTTTGTATGAGAAATGTGCTTCCCACAGGAATACTTTTTATGTCCCCATAGAGGAGGCGATCAGCAAATAACAAGCATTTTCTGATCGCTGGCCCTATGTATACTGGGCAATGATCGGGGGAAAATAATTCATTTGGCCAACCATAGGCCTTTATGTAGACAATCATCAGTCGTTTAACAGATAACAATAATGTAAAAAAAATACATATATACTGTACATTCACATCATTATAAAGTGTTCACATACAACGATGGCTCCGTCTGCCACCAGCAGGACACACGGAGTGATCCATTGTGCTGAAACTATAATATACTTCGATTACCCTGCCTTTAGTGGGCATCACTGAATGGCAGAAGTTATTTTACTGGCAGACGTGAGCTCCATTTAGCTTTGGAAAAATCTGATTAATACTGCTTCTTCTCTGCTCTTAACTAGACAATTCTGCCTTGGAATGAGGCCCCCAGGCATGACTGTAGAAACCAGTTTGAAGTTGAGCAGCAACCAGATTCTCAGATCTCACAAACAATACTAATCTGGCAATATTTATATCAGGTGAGTCCCCAGCTCGGCCAGCGTTATTAATCAGATTTCCTGGAAAATGCATTTTGGTGGAAAGCTCCACTCCTCTAAAGCTGCAGACGCTCTGGCACTTGTAGTTGTGCAGAAGCTGGAGGATCATGTTGACAAATGCAATGATAATAATCCATCTGTAGACTCAAAGTAAATGTATAGAAAAGGTTAATTCACAGTAGACCCGAGACCAGACAGCCTCTGCAGGAAAAGGTCCCATAAACTCATGGATGAGCTCCACTTCTCTACATTATTGTATAGGTTAAATCTTTGTAAATACTTTCTTTGCATAATGTCTGATACTCCATTCACATCCAAGGCTGCATTCAAACTGGTACCAGCTAAGCTGGTCTCCATGAAAGCAATGCACTTTACTTTCACCCACAATACAACAAAACAGAACATGTTCTTGATCAAAGACTGAATCAACGGGAGTCAACAGTAAAGTATTAAGTCTGGCATCCTGAGCTTAAACCTGCAGAATTAAGAATGCAGCTCTGGATGTGTCAGGAGTTTATATAACCATGATATAACTGAGGATCTGTAGCAGAGAAAATTTGCACCAATGCTAGAGGTTATCTGTAAAATCAGCCTGTGAAATGGTATCCAAGTGAGGATCTATGAGACACTAGCAACACTAACCACCCAGCATGTGGCTTCAGGTACAGGGGGACAGGTTTAGGTTGCTCTTTGTGGTCATAGTTATCTCTTACTCTGAATTTCTGTCTACGCCTACATCAGTAGTTTCATTTATCATTGACATGTTATCTAGCACAGATAGACTTTTGCTGCCTTTACCCAAGATGCTCTTGAGTTGGAACCAAAAGAACGGTTGGCGGTTCTCCTCTAAAGGCCACTCAAGATAGGTCTTAGTGCTAAGCAGTTTTCTCAGTCTGCAGAACCTTTTCGGCAGGTCCTCCATTTTCATGTTCTCCTTGACCACCAGAATGACGTCTCCAAAAGAATGGCCAATGGCCCTCTGATGGGCGAAGTAGAGCTCATAGTTACACCATTCACTGTTGACAAAGTTGTGAGACAACACAAAGATGATCTTCTGACTGTTCTCAATGTTCTCTATTATGTTGTCAATAATCCATCTCCCCGGGAGGAAGTCTCTCTCATGAATACAAACTCTGTATGGTGGGTTGGAGTTTTCTAGATGAGACAGTAACACTCTTCTTACCCAATCCGCATCCGAGTAGCTATAGGAGATGAAGGCATTGAAGGCATATTCTCTTGTTTCTTGACTGTTTCTGGACCGGTATTTGGATTGAATTATCTGACATGTTGCTCTCAAATACCAGGGAATATCAAACTTGAGGCAAAGCAGCATGCCGATGATGAGTACAAAAGCTGTCACCGAGACAGAAACAGCCACCACTAAGCGGACATCACATTCCAGCCTCCCTGGGCTAAAGGATTCAATCCTGGTGTCCAGCATATATATCGGATGGTAGCAATAGTATTTTTCTGGCCAGTCGGGGAGCGATAAGGACCCCTCCTTAAGAGTATCTGTGATGAAAGCGTTGAGGTCACATGTACAATGATAAGGATTGTTCCCTGCAGTCAACTCTCTCAATCGAACCAGATTTTGGAAAGAACCTTGATCAATGACTCCAAAAGAGTTCCCTTCAAGTGCTAGGACCTGGAGGTTAGGGCTGTTCCAGCCTGTTGGGATGAACATGATTTTATTATTTCTTAGAATAAGCTTTGTTAGGTTTGTAGCTTGGTCAAAATAACTAATATCCAAGCGTTCTAAATGGGAATTAGACATGTCAAGATATTCCAAGGATACAGGAAGGCACTGGAACACATCCACCGTGAGCATATTGTTCCGTAAAATTAAAATTTTGATGCTGATATTCCACACACAAGACTCCTTGATGCTCCCAATGGCATTATTCGCAAGGTCTAACTGGGTGAGCTTTGGCCACTTAGCTGTCAGTAATGAGATGGTCCTCAGACTGTCTATTTGGTTATGGCTAACGTTGAATGTCTCAATGTTTGGAAGCACATTCTGCTTACACTGTAAGTTGTAAAGGTATGCAGCAAATAGCCTGTTATTCGATATATTTAGTGAGACAACATTAGCCATTTGGCCCCAAGCATCACAGGGAACAAAGTTAAAGTTGACGTTGATGATGCTCAGATAAGTGACTTTGCTGAACCAAGTGAAGGTCCAGTCAAACCTCAGGATATCTGGGTTAGTGACATCCTGTATGACCAAGTTCTGTAAAACCAAGTCATTAATGGTCGTATTCAAGGTATTGTCCCTCACAGAACGAGCAAAATCTACAGACAGCAGTAAAAGGTTTTTGATCTTAGAACTCTGAACATTCTTCAAGACCAGACGGAGAAGATTCTCATTAAATTTTCCCCTAAAGAAGATCAGATCTCTTATATCAATGGCAGGCAAGAAGGAGAATATATCCAACACATGTTCATAATAAGAAAACTCAAATAAGTTTCGGAAACGGAGAGTGGTCAACTTTTTTCCTGCCAAGTCCTTTAACATATCATTTAACATACTGGCATTGCTATCCAGAGCAATGTCCAGCCAGAAAACCTCGGTGTTCAGCACCGAGAAAGCCCCTTGCTCATAGTAGTCCAAACTTGACTTTGTCTTTAAAGCAAACTTATGCAGACTGATGTTCTGGATGACTGCAAAATCGTCTTTTAGTACTCTAGAAATCAATGGGCCTCCTATGGATAAAACCTGTAAATTCACCAGTTTGTAAAACTCTTTTCCCAATGTGGAGAATCTGTAGAAGTTATTGGACAAGTCAAGGATTTGCAAGCTTTTAAGATGTTCCAGGGATGAAGCTGGGATCTCCACAAGGGAATTATTAAATAAACTCAGGTTCTTTAGCAGCAGGTTGGCCTCGAATGATCCATTGTCTATGTGAGAAATGTTATTGAAGCTCAGGTTTAGTGTATTTAAGTAGGGGTATCGAGAAAAGCTTCCTCGGTTCAGTTCTGTGATTTTATTATAGGACAAGTCCAGATACTCCACATCCTCCGACAGATTCTGAGGAACATACTTCAGGTATTCTCCTTTACAGTAGACATATTTATTGTCTGGACTGATGTCACATACCGATTCACACAACTTGACTACTCCAAAGAATAAGATGAGGTGCAAAACCAAGTACACAATGTGGTGACACATTCCTAAATCCTTCACATCTAAGAGAAACGAGAAAAAAGTCAAAAGTGAGCTTTCATCCATGAACGATAACAATAACAATATAAATTTTAGAGTTAGCATATCTAATTTATCAGGCCGGCTTATAAGGTGTGATAAAGTCTTAGTGAACCTCACGTACTCCATCTGCTGTAGAACTTAAACTGTCCCTACACCTGTCAGAAGGCTATTCTTCCGGACTCCATACATGTGAATCTTGGGCTCAATTGTCAGTGCGTCTTAAATGGGGAGAGGGGAATCAGAGGTTACTAGGCTTACCTCTCCCTGGAACAAAGGTTTGGGCATGTGGGATCCTTCTTGTGTCTGCTTTCTGGAAAAAGTTGGGGTTATCCCAGCTGGACATTTATGGCATATCGATAGGATGTGCCACAGATGCCCGATATATGCGAGTCCTATCCTCAAGAACGGGAAACCCAGAATGAAAGAAGAGCACAGCACCCTTGCACTGTCCTCTTCATTTACTGCTATGGGACATCTGAAGAAAGTCAACCCGCCCATGTTGGACATTTACTATCAAATATACGCCTGTTTTGTGGTGTATATCTGTGGCTTTTCCCCGCTCACGCCAGGTCTAATAAAGGGGGGTGGGCCAGGAAGCCCATCTCATTTATCATTTTCTATGTCTGTTTTAGGCATAGAAAATGTTCTAAATGTACGGCAGCAAGGAAGCTCGGTGGATACGCCGAAGTTATGTAGAGGCCGGCGCCATTGCCAGCGCAGGGGTTATTAAGACTGGTGTGTAAAACGCCAGTCTTAATAAACAACCATTTTTGTTTTTAAATTAATCAAAAAAGTTATACACAGAGTTCTGAACCCTTTCTGCTCCAGGGCAGTCATTACATCCTCCCCACCACCACCACTGCAGCGATGACATGCGTATATACCGGACCTAACACGTGCCCGCTGCAGCCAAACTAGACCGAGAGACGGCTCCTTGCCTCCTCCAGAGGTGACATGAAGCACGAGGGCATCTCCTCCCTGGGAAAACCCTCTCTTCTGTGTGGGCCTCTTCTGGATGTCAGATGGACAGCACATATTATACACATGTATTCTCAGAATTTACCTCACAGCATTCATTATTGTGGATCTCACAGGCATCAGATCACATGACCGTGGAGTTATTACGAGGCTTCTGTGCCAGAACATTCATCTTAATCCAGGATTCGGTACCTAAAATGGAGAAGGGAAATAGATGTCAGCCAGATCACCAGACCCTCAGTAACATTCAGACAAGGCCTTAAGCTGGCCATACACGTTAGTCTTTTATCATCCAAACACACAGAGAACAGCGGTGTGTGTGAGGAGCTCCCAACACCGCCTTGGGCGAGAGGATTGGGCAGAACAAATTTTTTTGCACGATCATTTTGTCCTCCAGGGAGATGGCCTCTGACAGACACTTCTGGCAGCAGCTTTTCTCTGCTTTCCCCATAGAATACCTGTAGTGCCCTGGGGCAAGGGTACTTTGGAATATGGACATTTGCCCCTATTCCTACTTTAGTCTCTTGAAAGGGCTATCTTGCACTGTGATTTATGTTATTGTGTGCCCTTATACAATTTCATATTGGTGAACTGCATTTATATGTTTATTGTAATATATCCTGCTCATTTGCGCTGTATTGTATTATATCTGCACTGCACTATTGAAAGGTTTACTGCTCAGCCAGCTAATACTCAGAGACTTCAGGACTTTCTATCTGTGGACTGAGAAGTAAAGAAATCTTCTACAGTTATTATACAGGAGTATGCAAGTTTTGGAAGGGAAAAAAACAACAACACACTGACCTTCTGAAGACTTGTTTAATAACACTATGCAAGTCTACAGCAGACTGAAATTACAACATTGTTTCTGTTTAGGCTGTGCGTCTCCAATCACCGCTCCCACTAGAAGGTTGTACTTCAGTTCTAGTACAGTTAGATTGTTCGTCTGACAGCTATTGGATGTGTATAGGCACCTTAAGGCATATAAATTGGTCAACAAGTTACTGCCTGTATAAAATGTCACAGCCCCGCCCCCTGCTGATGACATCACTCATATACTGACATTGTGATCAGACATTAAATCCATTTACCTTCTCGGTCTGTGGACGCTTTAAGGGTCAGGTGGCAGAAAAAAAAAAAAGACATGAGACATGAATCCCTCCTGCACAAAGCAGCCACAACACAGCAGTGCCTTTGGCAATTAACCTCTTCCTCCCTGTAGTGAATCATTTAAAGAAATTCAGAGTGTGTGCAGTCAGGCCACAGTGAGTGACAGCCCCAAGAGGCAGCAAGAAGCCGAACAAAAAGTAAACTGGAAATGCCTGTTTGTTATCCATCACAAAACAGGGTGGACGGGGCTCAGGAACTGACCATTGTCTGGGGCTGACAGACCCAGCGTAACTAACCATACACCGGCAGTATGGTCACATACTGGCCTGGCCAAGCGTGCATATGTCTGCAATGGGGGTGGGGGGTGGATGACAGACTCCTGTCCCCCTCCAGACTCCCCTGTCCCCCTCCAGACTCCCCTGTCCCCCTCCAGACTCCCCTGTCCCCCTCCAGACTCCCCTGTCCCCCTCCAGACTTCCCTGTCCCCCTCCAGACTCCCCTGTCCCCCTCCAGACTCCCCTGTCCCCCTCCAGACTCCCCTGTCCCCCTCCAGACTCCCCTGTCCCCCTCCAGACTTCCCTGTCCCCCTCCAGACTCCCCTGTCCCCCTCCAGACTCCCTTTCTTCCACACTCCTCTGTCCCCTCCAGACTCCCCTGTCCCCCTCCAGACTCCCCTGTCCCCCTCCAGACTCCCCTGTCCCCCTCCAGACTCCCCTGTCCCCCTCCAGACTCCCTTTCTTCCACACTCCTCTGTCCCCTCCAGACTCCCCTGTCCCCCTCCAGACTCCCCTGTCCCCTCCAGACTCCCCTGTCCCCCTCCAGACTCCCCTGTCCCCCTCCAGACTCCCTTTCTTCCACACTCCTCTGTCCCCTCCAGACTCCCCTGTCCCCCTCCAGACTCCCCTGTCCCCCTCCAGACTCCCTTTCTTCCACACTCCTCTGTCCCCTCCAGACTCCCCTGTCCCCCTCCAGACTCCCCTGTCCCCCTCCAGACTCCCCTGTCCCCCTCCAGACTCCCTTTCTTCCACACTCCTCTGTCCCCTCCAGACTCCCCTGTCCCCTCCAGACTCCCCTGTCCCCCTCCAGACTCCCTTTCTTCCACACTCCTCTGTCCCCTCCAGACACACAGCACTTGAAATCCTACAGCCAGTCCTTATCTCCCCTGACATCTGCCATTGTTGGAAAGTTGGAAGACCCCCATACACATTAGATAACTTTTTTTTCATTTAAATAATTTTTATTATTCAATAATATATTACAAAATATAAAATTTCACACGAAACATAATATATTTTAGCCCTGTATTTGGAAACCACCCCCCAACCCAGCAAACCCTCAGGCCGTACTGGATGGACAAATGTCTTTTTTCGGCCTTATGTACTATGTTACTTAACCCGAACGAGAGAGAAAAAAAAACGAAAAAACACCCAAATATTATGCATCCTTGTTCAACCAGCGGTTCCACAGTTTGAGAAACGAAACATTTTTACCCCTATTATCATATATTATTTTCTCCATCCTAATAATATGGCCCACCGCTCTCTTCCACCCTGTCACAGCGGGGGGAGCTTTTTTAATCCATCTTCTTAAATTGAGGAGTCTTGCTTGAAACAATAATTTACAAAGTATTAGTTTAGCCATTTTTTAGATACAAGCCTCTATTTGTGCTCCTATAGTTGTTTAATAATAAGCGCTATCTCTGACCAATATGGGAACCATTTAGGACATCTCCATAGCAAATGGAAGAGGCCTGCTTGCTCCCCATCACATCTAGGGCATTCACCTGTGGGCTTTATACCCATCTTTTTAAGTAATATAGGAGATCGAATACAAATATAGAAAGGGGGTATGTGAAGGTATACGTCCAACTTAATTAGTACCGCAAAAAAATATCATAGAGGACGTTAAAAGCAAAAAAATAAAAATAAAATAAAAGGTTTATTCATTTATTGTCATTAAAAAGAGGGGTATAAAATCCAAATCATTAAATGTTATAGACCAAATAAAGAGGTGAATATACGTTGCTCACAATGAACTGCACAGGTGTTAAATACTGCACACCATAGGCACGTCTGTGAGTCACGTGAACTGTTCCTCTGGGAGTCTATTTGCAAACAGACACACAGATCACTGCTGGAAATATTGACCGATACTGTCCATGCACACAGTGGACTATGTCACATAGACTAGCACTGCGCATCAGATGGTAGCTATCAGTCAATAGGCTCAATGTGCCGGCAGTGACCGTATCCACAACAGGCTCAGTCAGAGCAACAGTGTTGGATACAAAAGAGTCACTCAGATGCTGGCCGTGCACCTAGCCATCAAACCGAGGACTCCTAGTAATTAGTGCTACACTCAGGACCAGTATGGTGACAGACTGATATGGCTCATATACTGCCAAGCATCAGTGATAACTGGCAAGAGTGATAAAATGCTCGACGCGTTTCCATGCGTCCCATTTGCGCACTTCCTCAGGAGCAAACTTCTTAAGCACAAATTGAATCGCCTGCCTAAAGCCGCACTCCTCTAGTTTGAGAGATGGCATTACTAACAAAGGGCTCTGGTGTGAGCCTCGGCACTATGACGGCCGCGAAGTGGCCTCCTATGTGCCGAGATTTAAAGGGCTGACACCTGGCCCCAGGGGTGTGCCTCCGCTCACACAGCCAACCCGAAGGGAGACACCGCTCTGACATCGCCGGTCAGCTGGTGAGCCGAGGAACCAATGTACCACCCGGGGAAAGCGCAGGGCTGCAGAGCTGTAATGAGGTTTTTACAACAGAGGGTCAAACATCTAAAACGACATAATGCATTCTGGACGGAACTTTTGGAGTTTATTTTGACACACAACCCAGCTCAGGGGAGTTGCAATGGGGAGCCCCTGTGCCCCAACTTTTACAAATCTCTACCTGGGCTGGTGGGAGAGAGAATTTGTATTCAGCGATGACCTGGAACGCGTTGCATCATCAATCCCATTATGGATTAGATACATTGACGATGTGTTGGTCCTATGGATGGGCGATAGGACGCTGTTCCAGGAGTTTGTCATAACCCTTAACAACAACTCTTTGGGGTTATTCTTTACATCAGAAATCAATGGAAAACAAATCTCATTTCTGGATCTATCCATTTCCCTTAATACGTCCGGTCAACTCATCACCAATATTTTCCGGGAGCCCACCGCGACCAAAAATCTCCTAAGATGGCAGAGTGGACATCCAGCGGCACTCAAAAAGGGCATCCCGAAAGGGCAGTATTTAAGGGACAGGAGAAATTGCTGCCAGTTATCAGATTTCAGATGTGCTGCAGATGGATTGCAACAAAGATGTATTCACCGTGGATACCCACAAGGTTCTCAGGTATGCATACCACCATTCCCCGAGTACCAATAGAGACCGGCTACAGAATAAAAGAGGATGAGGTTGTGCGAATCATAGGGACATATGACAGGGCACACGAGGGAGTTAACCTATCTGCCAATACCTTAGCTAGTAACTTAGTATCAGTATTCAGCAGTGACCCTGGTTTTAATAGGTCCTTTTCACCATTAGGGAGCAAAACTACAGTGGCTTCTTCCATTGATTCAGGCAATTTTGTTGATCCCTTGGCCTCAATAAGGGTCTCCGTTAATTCCGGGAGAAGGACTGAACTAAACTCCTTCTATACCTCAAACAGGAGCCCATCCCCTCCCGGTGATTTTTTATCGTTGGTTGAATTCAGGGCTCTCACTAATTCATCCAACTGAATCTTCTGAACTTCATCAAGCTTCCTGAAGGGAATGCCATCCAAATATGGATATAATTCTTCCTTAATGTACCTAATTTTACATTTATAAATATTTATTGAATACAGAACTGATCTCTTCCGGAGATTTAACTATTTGTCCACTATTATTTTTTTCTGGGCCGAGCCAACATTTTTTTTCTGTTAATTAGTTATAATGTTTGCCAAAAGCTTACCCACTTTTTCCCCCTCCGCAAAAGACCTAACCCCCCTGAAAACTGGGGATGTTTGAGTTTTTTTCCATATGAACTTCTTTAATCGCTTTATTTATTTTTTCCCAATTTCTCAATTTTTCCAACGAGGGGTCTTCTGCACAGAGTTTTTGGGCGTCCATTAATTTCTGTTCTAGACTCTACATAATATCCCCCTCAGGAATCCATTGCCTATTAGCGGAATCTCTATTCTTATCCTTTAACAACTTGAACCAATGAGGATTAAATGTAAAAGCCCTTGAGCTCTGTTTTTTCAAGGACCCAAGCTCCATTACAATTGTGCAACCATCTGACATAAACATGGGGACATACCCAATACTTATTGTATTCGTTTCCAACAATTTCTCGTTACCAAGGATCACTCCTATCCTAGACCAGGACTGATGTGTCCTTGAGTAGCAGGAAAATCTATCCAACCAAACTGCAGTCACAACCTGGCAAAATTAGTGTTATGATATAAAACGTTACCCTTAGCCTAGTCTGTCTATACTTGGGTCCATCGCTGTATTATAGTCCCCCGCTGCCAACAATACACTATTTTGTCTTTCGGTCATATAATTATACAACTCATATAGAACGTCAGGGTTATACGGAGGTGGTATATATATATATTGTGATAGTTATTTAGATCACCTTTCCAGATTAGTCAGAATATTTCGCACAAGGAGACCTCAGGAGACAGGAGGTGCACTTCAACTGGTGTCCGGCCAGCTTTATTTCATAGGTTGCATTAAAACACAAAACATAAACGGAACACCTAGCCTTGTCCAGGCTCTAACTAAACAATAGGTCCCTCTCTAGGACGTGGCTGAGCTATCCTCAGTCCACCCAAAATAAGCCCGCTGTCTGAACAGCAACCTGTGATACTTGCAGTTTGCAGGCTCTGGACCTTCAGGGTCCCTCAGTGAGATGTGGCTTCTCTCACTCCTAGGAAGTGTGTTGTCAGCCCCAGTTTTCTAGCAACTCGCCAGGTGCAGCTCATCAGGACCCAGGCTTAGTTTTTTTTTAACCCTTTCCTAAATAACTTTCTTCAGCATATGCTAAAAACCTGGGAGACACATATATACCCTCAATTACTTCACCCTGTGAGACACCACAATATATATATATCTTTGCTATTACCATCAATAAGTCATTATCTCTACAATGTAAGAAGAGATATCTGCCGCCATCATCCGCCTTATATGAAATAGACTCAAATTGTACTTTATTGTGTACTAATAGACTCCCCTTGAGTACGATGTATATATTGAATGGTAACTTGCGCCAATCCATATTTTATGTAACCCATATCTTTATCCATGTGTGTTTCCTGAAGGCAGATGATGGCCGGCAAGTGCCTCGCCAACCAATCTAAAATAGCTAATCTTTTCAACCTCTCTCTTAACCCATGTACATTTATTTTATTTTATTATTCTTTAACAGTGGGCACATCTGTTCTCATCCACCTTCTGGCCACTAATATCTGGGCCATAAAGAAGGAGTTATACACCATAGTCTCATTCACTTTTGATAGATTATACAGGGTTTTACCCAATACAGAAATAAAAAATCTATCAGGATGGCTTAAAACCAACAATATCTCCAATCACTTCAACGAGACCCTACCAAAATGGTTGTATTTTAGGGCATCGCCACCACATATGGATAATATCTGCTTTAGAGTTTTCACATTTTGGACATACAACTGCGATAATTGAGTAACTCCATGCGCTGGATTCCTCAGGCACCTACTCACTTGCCAGTACCTCCTCCATTGTTCCTCAGTTATTGGGCCTAGATCCTTTTCCCATGCTATCTTACTAGTGCACCCCCCCCCCACCCCCATCTATGACTACTCTTAATTTTTTTTTATATAATATTGACACCAATCTATAATGACCCCTCCACTCTAGAATAAAATCATATCATGTGTACATAATGCCCTAGGTAAATATATCAAAACACACTCTGCCTATCATCACCTAAATTCCCTAGTATCTCTTCCTTTGACTTCAATGCCCCATCCTTAACATATTGTGATAAATACCCAAAAAACTTTTGTTGTCCAAAATTTAGCCTCTTGAACAAAAGTGCTATCCCCCTGTAAGGGATCATCTCTTTTCAGGGGGTCACACTCACAGATATCTTCGCAGACACGGTTATAATGTCCAAACTCTTGCTTTATTTCAGACACTTCAGCAAAGCACAGGTTACGAAGTCGCAGCTTCAACTTATCACGTAGAAAAGCCTAGAAACAGTGAATTTGCAGAATCAGCTCTGTTAACTTCAAGAGACTGTATTTTGTACTGCTGCAAACAAAGTCAACATCAGTAACAGTTGTGAGTGGCATCTCACCACCGTCTACCTCATTATTACCACTACTGGTTGTACCACCATTAACGGTACTGGCGTCACGACAAAAACCATCAAGGGACTCAGCCGCAACAAGCACCCTAAGCACCCCTAACATCAAGGGCACCTCAACCACCATCTTGGCTGATGCTTTACCTACACAGAGCGTGCCCCGGAGGATTTCGTGCTGTCCACCTCAACACTGTGCTGCCGGCCCAGGGAGGCTTTCTGCTAACCGTGAGTAACTGATGAACTGTGTGTTATAATTTGGCCCCTCATCGGTCCACCGTGCACCTCACGTGTTGCCCCTGCGCTACTGGCTGGCTGCATTCTCATCACCTACCCCGGAGGTTCTACCCCCCCCATAGACCTTATGATTGCGCCATAGAGTTAGTAGAAGGTGCCAGGTTTCCTAAGGGACTTATTTATAATCTCTCTAAGCCCAAATGCAAGGCCATGGAGGATTATAGTAAGGAAAGCCTCAGTAAGGGGCACATTAGACCTTCTCTCTCTCTCCTATGGGAGCGGGGTTTTTCCTCGTTAAGAAGAAGGATGGTGGTCTTAGGCCTTGTGTTGATTACCGGAAATTGAATAAGATCACTATCAAGAATAGATACTCTCTCCCATTGATTCCGGATTTATTTAACCAGGTTCTGGGGACAACCTGGTTTTCTAAGATTGACCTGAAAGGGGCATATAATCTAATCCGAATCAAGGAGGGAGACGAATGGAAGACGGCGTTCAATACTCCGGCAGGACACTTTGAATATCAGGTTATGCCTTTTGGACTCAGCAATGCCCTAGCTGTGTTCCGAAACTTTATGAATGATATTCTTAGAGCGTTTTTAGGTAAATTTATTATTGTCTATCTTGACGACATTTTGATATTTTCTCCTGATTTCAAATCTCATGTGTCTCATGTCAAACAAGTATTAGAGGTGTTGAGGGAGAACCAGCTATCCGCTAAGCAAGAGAAATGTGTCTTTGGTGTACAGGAGATACTGTTTCTAGGGCATGTCCTGACCCCTCACACCTTCAAGATGGATCCTGGTAAGGTACTAGCTATTAAGGAATGGGTAAGGCAGTCATCCTTAAAGGCCTTACAACGGTTCTTAGGTTTTACCAATTACTAGCGTAAATTTATTAAGAATTTTTCAATAATTGCTAAACCGTTGACCGACCTCACTAAGAAAGGGGCGGATTTGGAGAACTGGTCTACTGAGGCCATTACTTCATTTGAAACACTAACAAAGGCATTCAGTAGCGCTCCCATTCTGATCCAGCCTGATCAGGAGAGACCTTTTATTGTGGAGGTGGATGCGTCTGAGGACGGCGCTGGAGCAGTCCTTTCACAAGGTCCTGCTAGTCTAACTAACCTGAGACCGTGTGCAAAAATGTTCTTCCACCGAGAGAAACTACGACATAGGGAATCGGGAGTTGCTGGCCACAGGGTAAATCTTTTAGGGGTGAAGCCAATGACACGGTTTATCACATACAAGATTTTATTAATTGCCGAACAACTGGCGTAATTTATTTACTTACATGTGTCTGTGGTCTGCGCTATGTTGGTAAGACCTTTAGAGAACTGCGCAAGCGTATGTGCCAACATATTAGTGACATGCGCAACAACAGGGATACTCCTATAGGGCGACACGTACAGACCTCTCACAACAGCCGTATCTCATCGGTCAGCTTCATGGCCATTGAACATATCAGAAAACCACAACGAGGCGGGGACTGGGACAAGAATGTTGGTGGACCTTCACATTAAATACCATTACCCCTTATGGCCTCAACGAGCAATTACATTTAGGTTGTTTTTTATGATCACCCCCATGTGGCCTGTTATATGTGATTATATACCCTGGCCACATCCCGGTGATTCCGGGTACTTCTTGTTAGTCGCTTGGTCTTCTATCCTGCTAACTAATACCTCTTCTTTATGGTCTGCTTAGAGGGGCACTACATATACTTTTTGTCCCTCAGCATATAGGGAGGTGGACGGCTGGAGTAATAGTCTCTTAAACCCATTGTGAAGCATTTCTTCTCCTCCCCCTCCATTGTTAATACCGGGTTCATGCCCTTCTTCTGGTCACATATTTTACTAATGACCAAGAGGGTGCACCCTCCGCACTGTGCCACACTATATACATTGTCACTTGTCCTATGGCACATACATGCGGCGGTGAGGAACTATTTTTTTCATCTGTTAGTGTTCACCATGTTTCAGATGTCTTATAGGCATTGCCGCCGCATCATGCGCATGCGCGGTCACATGATCGATAGACTCCCGATTACGTGACCTTGAGAGCGCTGTGGCATCCTCTGACGTCAGCAGCCGGCGCCCAGTCACATGACGCAGACGTTGCTGCTGGCATGCGTTCCACCAGGCCCCTCTTCCATACAATGGGGCTGTTGTATCTTGCGCACGCGTGGTCACTTGACCGCTGTACTCCTGATCACGTGACCGCAAGAGCGCCGTCGCACCCCTCGACGTCATCAGCAGGCGTCCGGTCATGTGACGCGGACGTCGCTGTAGGTATGCGTCTCACCTGGCCGCTCTGCCTGTTTAATGGGTCTGCACGTCCACAGATGCCGCTGGACTTTCCATCTAGGTGGTGTCTTCCCCCATCGGGTCCACAGCCATACGCTGACTGCAGCCACCAAACAGTACGTTGCCATTTCCCCCACCGTCTTTCATGTGGACGAATGTGTTTTTTTTGCTCATTATTTTTATGTGGTCTTTTTCTGTTATGTTTTAGGCTACCCCCTATTGTTGAGCTAGCTATACGCCAGCTGTGGGTACTATCGACATACTCCATGTCCCCTGAAGAATCTAGGGGTTCATATTGAGGAAACGCGTCGGGGCACCTTTTTTTTCATATCTATAAGTCTATCATTATAAGCTTTTTAGCCTATACCTTATTATTCCCATATTTGGTATATGGTCCTTTTAGTCGCTGTCTAGGGCTTTAACAGGGCATTCAGCGTAGGACCAGAGTTCCAGCCGGGGTCACCTCTTGCGGGGCTTTTTGGACCTCGTTCCAAGGATTTATGTGTAGGGTGGACTAGGCCAAGTAGGGTTTCATCAGGGTCAGCGTACACACCATACCACCCTCCACTTCCATCCTTTATCTTGCCTCTAGTCACCCGTTAGTCCACCATAGGTGCCCACGGTGACACCCATGGCAGTCTTTCGGGCTCCCGTAACTCTCAATTTTGGGCCATTAGCCTAGTGCTTTTTTCTGTGTTATGCATTGTGTGGGCACTTATTCCACCATTGATGGTTCTATTGAAGTCTTTCATGGTCTTATCTCCATGACCAAATGAGCTTCTATACCACCATTACTTACATGTTTGTTTGTCTGTAGGGGCATTTTTTACCCTTATATTTATTAAAAGTGAAGTTTTATTTAGTAACTGCCCCCCCCCCAGTACACAATTTTCAGCTTTGGAGCAATATTCAGGAAGGGCTTTACCTGTCTATCCTGACTGACCTTCCTTATTTTGCAGTACAAGGACATCCCTCTTGTCCTTATATCTGACCAGCAACAGGTTTTCACTGGTAAGGGCACGGGTCTCACCCCTGGGATAGGTACCTGGGGGGGAAGGTGGGTAGGGAGGCAGTGTTGATTTTTCCGCACGGTCCCACAAGCGGATGTGGATCAGAGAAAGGTCTCAAAAAAGGTTGGACTCCAAACCTTGCATTCACAAGACCCACTCTAATGGAAGAAGCAGCACCCCAATATCTGTAAGCAAAACTAGTGACAAGTGCTTCATAAATATGGTGCTCATTCTAACCACTCTATTTCTCATTATCTTCACCCCTGACAACTGGCAAAAAATTATTTGATAAATCTGTTTTTTTTTCTATTACAATGTTGGCTGCCTGCAGTCACCACCAGGGGGAGCTCAGTGCACAGGAATGTATACAGTTACCATTCACTGGAACCTGAAATCTTCTCTTTGCATTGAGCTCCCCCTAGTGGCAGCTGCATTAATTACATCTTGAGGGGAAAGGAGTTTAGTTCTGGGACCCCCTCCCCCAGACCCCGTGGCAGTTGCTTGGTTTGGTCTGGTACGCTACTTACACAGGCAGAAAATCATCGTCGCTCATTATGTCCTGTGTAGACAGGGCCGGCCTTTGGGGTGTGCGGGCTGTGCGGCCGCACAGGGCGCCATAGCAACAGGGGCGCCGGGCGGCCGACAGCCCGCAATGTAATATGGGCAGGCGAGGCGGCACTTATGTTCCCCCCCCTCCTCCTCCCTCCTCCCTCCTCCCTCCTGTATTCAGCAGGGGGCGCCCGTTGCGGTTTAAAAAAAAAAAAGTTGCTTATATAAGTTCGGGGCGGGTGGCGGCGCCCCTCATTCTGCGCCGCCTGAGTGGCTGAGGCTGAGCGCTTGCCGCTCTAAAGAATCCTGCCTGTGCCTGTTAATGTAGCGTGGCCGAGCTCTGTTAGGTCCGCGGTACAGGAGCTTTTGTTTCCTGTACCCGGCCGGACTGACAGGAAGTGCTCACTTAGTGTGCACTTCCTGTCAGTCCGGCCGGGTACAGGAAACAAATGCTCCTGTACCGCGGATCGAACAGAGCTCGGCCACGCTACACTAGAGGTGGAGGTGGGAGTAGAAAGAGAGGGGGGAGGGGGGAGGAAATAATGAGAGTGATGGGGGGGGGGGGGGAAATAATGAGAGTGATGGGGGGGGGGGAGGAAATAATGAGAGTGATGGGGGGGGGGAGGAAATAATGAGAGTGATGGGGGGGGGGGGAGGAAATAATGAGAGTGATGGGGGGGGGGGGGAGGAAATAATGAGAGTGATGGGGGGGGGGAGGAAATAATGAGAGTGATGGGGGGGGGGAGGAAATAATGAGAGTGATGGGGGGGGGAAAATAATGAGAGTGATGGGGGGGGGGAAATAATGAGAGTGATGGGGGGGGGAAATAATGAGAGTGATGGGGGGGGGGGAAATAATGAGAGTGATGGGGGGGGGGGAAATAATGAGAGTGATGGGGGGGGGGAAATAATGAGAGTGATGGGGGGGGGGGGAAATAATGAGAGTGATGGGGGGGGGAAATAATGAGAGTGATGGGGGGGGGGAGGAAATAATGAGAGTGATGGGGGGGGGGGAGGAAATAATGAGAGTGATGGGGGGGGGAGGAAATAATGAGAGTGATGGGGGGGGGGAGGAAATAATGAGAGTGATGGGGGGGGGAGGAAATAATGAGAGTGATGGGGGGGGGGGAAATAATGAGAGTGATGGGGGGGGGAAATAATGAGAGTGATGGGGGGGGGAAATAATGAGAGTGATGGGGGGGGGGAAATAATGAGAGTGATGGGGGGGGGGAAATAATGAGAGTGATGGGGGGGGGGAAATAATGAGAGTGATGGGGGGGGGGGAAATAATGAGAGTGATGGGGGGGGGGAAATAATGAGAGTGATGGGGGGGGGGGAAATAATGAGAGTGATGGGGGGGGGAAATAATGAGAGTGATGGGGGGGGGAAATAATGAGAGTGATGGGGGGGGGAAATAATGAGAGTGATGGGGGGGGGGAAATAATGAGAGTGATGGGGGGGGGAATAATGAGAGTGATGGGGGGGGGGAATAATGAGAGTGATGGGGGGGGAATAATGAGAGTGATGGGGGGGGAATAATGAGAGTGATGGGGGGGGAAATAATGAGTGATGGGGGGGGGAAATAATGAGAGTGATGGGGGGGAAATAATGAGAGTGATGGGGGGGGAAATAATGAGAGTGATGGGGGGGAATAATGAGAGTGATGGGGGGGGGGGAAATAATGAGAGTGATGGGGGGGGGGGGAAATAATGAGAGTGATGGGGGGGGGGAAATAATGAGAGTGATGGGGGGGGAAATAATGAGAGTGATGGGGGGGGGAATAATGAGTGATGGGGGGAATAATGAGAGTGATGGGGGGGGAATAATGAGAGTGATGGGGGGGGAATAATGAGAGTGATGGGGGGGGAATAATGAGAGTGATGGGGGGGGAATAATGAGAGTGATGGGGGGGGGGAATAATGAGAGTGATGGGGGGGAAATAATGAGAGTGATGGGGGGGGGGAATAATGAGCGTGACAAGGGAGAGGGGGGGGAATAATGAGAGTGACAATGGAGTCCCCAGAGCCAGACTGCAGCCAGAGTCCAGATCATCTTATTGTCCTGGTGGTAAGTAGACAATGCAATATGTTTATTATTTAATTGTTTAGTTATTAATACTACATTGGAAACAAATTTTCTCAGCTGGACACCGGCCTACACTGCGCATGCGCTGGGAGCCTCACCAGCGGTTAGGGTAGGGAAAAAGCACTGGCCCGTACGTAATTTTTCCCTTCCCTAACCGCTGGTGAGGCTCCCGGTGCATGCGCAGTGTCGGCCGGTGTTCAGCTGAGAACATCCATCCGATCACTGCGCCTGCGCATTGGCCCATAGTTTTTCCCTACCCTAACCGCCGGCGAGGCTCCTGGCGCATGCGCACTCTGCTGTGAAATTTCCCTAACCTGTCGTTGTGCGCCTGCGCGGCGCTGCACACCTCCTCACGTCATGTCCGGTGCGACCGGAAGTGACGAGGGTAGGGAAATCTCACGAACTAGGGAAGTATAACATTACACCGGCCTTTGGGGTGTGAGGGCTGGTAACTACTTGGTTGGATAGTCAGCCAGCCTATGCCATGATGCCAGCAACAAGCAGTGTTTTTTTTTTTTTTTTGGGGGGGGGGGGCGCCACAAGGTTAGCTCGCACAGGGCGCCTGAACACCTAAGGCCGGCCCTGTGTGTAGAGATGAGGGACTCAAAGTTCACAAAGTGGAATTCGATCCGAATTACATGAAAAATTAGATTCACATCAAATCCGAATTTTCTCACGCTACACGGCAACGAATCGCATTTGCAAGTTCAGGGAAAGATTATTTAAGGTGTAGGGAAAGGATAGGGATGGTCACGCACATTATGTTTCATTGTAGAAAATCCGTTCCATTCATGTGAATGGGGTTGTTTTGGCTGGAAGCACATGGGTTTCTCCGAGCCTCATTCAGATGGATGGACTGATTCTCAGCCGCAGTGAAGGCGCCTCAGGCTTTAAGTTCATTCACGTCACTATTTCGTACGAATCCTAAAACAACTATTATTTGATGGATGGTATTTTGTAGGTAAAGATGGCCGCTCTGCATGTCACCCAGCACCATGCCTGTGCATTGTGATGTCACCCAGCAGCAATCTCTATTGTGATGTCATCGGGGTATATAAGGAGGCGCTGGGCACAGAGCAGTCACTCGTCAGTTGGATGTGACACGTGAGTACTCCATCATTACCATGTCTGTACCTGTAGCTGAGAAATAAGTGCCCCCTTCCCAAATCCATACCCTCCTTTCTTCAGGCTTTGGATATTCCAGACCCAATACAGATCTCAAAGCTCCATCTCTATAGCAAAGCCTCTAGACTTCAGGGCATGCTGTGACTTGTAGTTCTACACCAATAAATAATTCAGCTAGACCCATTGGGGGAGAATTATCAAACTGGTGTCAAGTAGAACTGGCTTAGTTACCCATAGCAACCAATCAGATTCCTCCTTTCATTTTTCACAGGTGGAATCTGATTGGTTGCTATGGGAAACTAAGCCAGTTCTACTTGACACCAGTTTGATAAATCTCTCCCATTATATTTATGGTGCAAAACCCATCCCTCATTATCTTTCTAGTACAAGCTGTTGTGGGAGCCTAAGGGGGTCATTTATCAAACTGGTGTAAAGTAGAACTGGCTTAGTTGCCCATAGCAACCAATCAAATTCCTCCTTTAATTTTCCAAACATGCTGAAAAGTGGAATCTGATTGGTTGCTATGGTAACTAAGCCGGTTCTACTTGCCCCCAGTTTGATAAATGACCCCACTTACACTCACGTCTCTCCGTTTTCTCAGGTTCGCAGGCTGAAGGGATTTGTGACAGAACGTCATGCGATTCTTTACCTCCTATTATCTGCTGCTGCAGATCATAGTATTTCTATGTGGAGCTCAGGTAGCGACATCTTGCCTGAAATGCTTCACCACCCCAGCGGACAGAGCCAGCATCTGTTACCATGCGGTCTCGCTGGACACAATGGGGGCCGAAGAATGTCTCCAGAGGCTACACTGGGGCTTTGACCCCCTGAATAACATCTCGATAGGTAACGGCTTCATCTTCTATCTAGTACATGTGTCCTCTCAGGATTGAGCCATTTCCCTGCCGACTAAAGCTTTACTTGTAGCTCATTAACAGTTGTCCGAGCAGGAAATGTCTTCTACATTCTATCCATCCAGATAGCCCCATCTCCATCATAGAGCGCTGTAGGCAATGTCCTAAATCTCATGTGTCTTCTCCTTACAGCCTTCAACCAGATACAGAACATCAGAAAGTATCTCAAGACCTTTGAAAAAGAGGTCAAGAAAATTGAAAAACTATGTAAGTTCCTGAAATCTCAAGAATTTCCCCAATTTCTTTTGAGTCATAAATAGTAAATGTAAGTTTTCCCCCAAAAATTTTTTCCACCAGCTTGGGTCGAACAGTTTGACAAAAAGATGGCTGAATTTGTGAAAGGCGTGAAAGATCGTGCCGCAAGTAAGTGACTAAAGATCCTCATAAAGAGCCAGGAGACACATTCTGTATATATCACATCATCCATCCTTAACCATATTTGATTCCTTCCATTAGGTCATCCACCGGTGGAATGCAGACCTCCATGTGGTGAGTAAAGTCATTAGATGTGTCAATTTGAGGAGTGGCTTCCATTACATACATGGGTGGGGTCATCATTTACCTCAGACATTAGACCCTCTCTATTTCTTTCCCTAGGGCTTCAAAAAGCTGCCCGAATCTTCTCATGCAGCCGCTGTGCTGAGGAGGACTGCAACATCCCGGTGACCTGTCCCCGTAAGATCATTTCTACCATTAGTTTGGGAACCTCTTATGAACCTGTTAGCTCATTGCTGCATGTCATTGACCGTGGTTTCCCATTTCAGTTAAGGACATCAAGGTGGAAGAGCTGGAAGAGACCAGAATCTGGTGCACGGCGTCCTTTATCCTTCCCGATCATCCGAAGGTTGTTTGGAAGTACGCCAAAAACGTAAGTCGCATATACCATTCTATTACAGTGCAAATTTATACTGCCATTTATACTCCACATAGGACACATGTCTCATACGATGTCATCAATGTTTTCACTTTCAGATCAAAAAAACGGATTTGAGTAACTTTAAAGACTTCTACATTGGGGATGACCTGGATGTACACATCAAGCCAACCAGAGTCAGCCATAAAGGAACCTATGCCTGTGAGATAATTGATGAGGATGATGACATCATACTCCGAAGATTCTTTTATCTCGATGGTAAGACTTAGTTTTCTCTCTCGGATGTTCTCTTTTCTGGACCATTCGGATAAATATATATATATACGATAAGAAGCCCCCCCCTGCCTCTGCTCTTACAGTAAAGAACTATTTCTGATAACTTCTCAGTCTTTCCAACGTTCTCCTCATCGCCTTATTTATTGTATTCTCTTCTGTTTTTCAGTGACGCAGACTAAATCCAAGGCAGTCGAGGAAATAGAAGCTGAATTCCATCGAGCTCTGGCAGAAAAACTACCTACCCAGGAGGAAGAGGAGGAGAGGATTGAACATGGTCCCTCCACAAAAGACATCATCCTCACCTTCCTCCAGAGCCATGTCAGCTATGCCATCTACGCTGCTGTCTGCTGTCTAATTGTCACCGTATTGGTCGGGTTCCTTTGGCGTCATGCCCTGAGTGTAGACTGGTCGAAAAAAACACCAGGACCAAGAACCAGCTTCCCACCAGAACACTACCTGCCATAGAACAAATCAGCCATCTGGAGTCAACAACAACAGACTCCCAAGTGGTATCACCAACTACCCCTAATCTGCAGCCAACCATCTCTGCAGAAAAAAAAACTATCCCTTACACCCCCCCTCCAAAAAACAAACAAAAAAAACTATTCCTTACCCCAAACCTATCCTATATCCTACCTTACCTAAAAAAGAAAAAAAAAACTATTCCTTTCCTATCCCTACCTTACCTAAAAAAGAAAAAAAAACTATCCCTTACCCAAAACTTACCCCTTACCCCCCCCCCCCAAAAAAAAAAAAAAAAATATTCCTTACCCAAAATCTATCCCATTTTTCTTTCCTATCCCTACCTTACCTAAAAAAGAAAAAAAAAAAACTATCCCTTACCCAAAACCTATCCCTTACCCCCCCCCCCCCTCCCCCCCCCCAAAAAAAAAAAAAAAAAAGAAATCCTGCAGAAGCACAGTGAGAACCACTCAAGCCTGGAGCAGTTATCACTTGTCAATATGATACACCCTGAAAGGACCAGGAACGTGTCCAGGAGGCAGAGGAGGAGGCCACCAACCCATCTATTTTAACTTGTAGCAAAACCAAGACTGCAGAGGCACAGTGGGAACCCCTCAACCCTGGATGTGACTTTCATCATTGGTCAATGTGGTGCACCCTGAAATGACATCAGGATAAAGAGGATCACCATCAAATCACCTCTAGTTTGTGCTATAAGATCTTGCTGGATTGTTACCAAAAGAATTATAAAAACTAAAATTTAAATTTTTTTTTTTCTTGAGTAACAGTTTTATTATCTAAAAGGTACAAATCTTCTACAAAGAGGGGGAGGGGGGGGGGCGTAAGGAGGAAAGAACCAGAAGGTTTGTAAAGGGGGATCAGAGGTGGAAAATGGGGCAAAGTTCAGGCTATCGCCTATCCTCGTGGCCCCTCAGCAGGGCTCTGTGTGAGACCACTCACACAGAGCCTCACCAGGACTCTGCTTCACAAAACACTCCAGAGTGAGACACACCAAATTCCAGAAATCCGATTAAATGGAATCCCTGGACGTGAGCATGCCCTAAGTCCCGGACTGGAGCATGGGGAACAGGCACCCACCCAGCACATTGCCTGTTCCCATTAAAAGCCCGCCCTGAAATAGCTGAACCAGCTACACTATCTATATGGTGTCCCCCAACTACTTTAGTGGACACCTGGACTAGGGCTTTTACTCCACCAAGGCCAGGCCCCTTTGTGACACGCTCCTGGTGCAAACAACACCTCAATGTTCACATTGCCACCCCCCAAAGTGTTGTTATACCAAAGAGGAGTTATTAGTGTAAAACCCTCCAGACCCAAATGTTGTTTAAGCGTGGCCCAAGAACCCACCAGGGATTTAACCAATGGAATCTTATATGCTCTTTTATATAATTGTTCTGATTCAAGGAGTACAAAAATATTTGGCAATGAACCTACACTATTATTCACTAAGTGCTTTAAGAAATCCACCTTCTCCCATTTCATCATCATTGCAATGTTAGACGCTAAATAATAAAGCTTCATATCCAGGACTTCCAAACCTCCATAATCATAAGCCCTAGTAAACCAACTGAATTTACTTCCTAACCCTCTTAACTGCCCACAAGAGGTCATTAAACTGTTTTTCCATTTCTTTAAAGACAGCTTTGCCTAAATAAATAGGACAATTCCTAATAACGTACAGTAATTGGGGTAGTAAAACCATTTTAATTAATCCTATCCTATCTGCTCTATGTATGAGTAGTTTATTCCAGATCTTAATCCGATCTTTAATCTTACGAAACAGCGGTGCGAAATTCAATTCTATAAATCTAGAAACATCCTTCGCTATTTCTAACCCCAAGTATTTAAAACTATCCTGATGGTCCATCCATTACCTCAGTCTTTTCACACAATGGAAGCAGTATTGATTTATTCCAGTTAATTGTTATACCCGAGAGACTACCAAGTTCATCCATCAGTGCCATAACATGACTTAAAGCCCCATTGGTATCACCCAAAAAAAAAGAAAATCATCCGCATAGAGTGATATTTTGTCCTCGCTTCCCCTCACTCCAAATCCCTGAAGACCTGAATCCTGTCTTATCTTGGTTGCCAATGGTTCCACCACTAAGGCAAAAAGTAGAGGAGAAAGGGGGCATCACTGCCTCATGCCCCTCTCAGTACAAAAATTCTTAGACTATTGACTGTTGACAGATATCCGTGCTCTCAGAGGCAAAACCAAAATAACCCAAAGTTTCTCACAAAAAAAACATCATGATTGCCCACCCATTGAATATTGGTGAAGATTCTGAAGAGGTTTAAAGAAGTAGATCTTCCGGGAATAAATCCATTTTGATCCTCATGCACCAAGTGCGTGATTACCCCCTCAATCTTTTCGCCAAAATTCTGGCCAGGATCTTACAATCCTCATTCATTAACGATATTGGACGGTATGAGCCCAGATCCAATCTATCCTTCCCTTCCTTAGGAATTAAAATAATTTTTGCTCCCCCCATTGAAGTAGGTAAGCACGCCACTCTATTAGAATATGAGAAAACTTCCATCTGTTCGTTCAAAACTCTGTCTCTTTGAATTATCATTTTTTTCCTCCATATTTCCCAATGTTAACGTTAAGTCATCTTCCTTCTTCTTAAACTCTTTTTTTTTCGTTCTATGATCTTTTGGTTTAGCAGTCCTCTCACATAAGCCTTGGCAGCATATTTACCCCAGCAGAGTCCTTATTTATCTCAAAGAAAGAGAGTTGAAAGAAATCAACTCTCTTTCAAAATGAACCTACCCTTGTACCCACCTGGTCTGAGACCAACACTCTACTCTGAAGGGTCACCTGATTTCCAAATACCAAATCAATCCTAGAAAGAGAGTCATAAGTTTTACTGTCAATGATGGATTATGAGTCCTCCATATATCCCACCAACCAAACTCTTGAGTTAACTTCATTAATGATGTAGGACTTAATGATTTTCCTAGTCTACGACGTAAAGTCATAGTTTTATTAAGACACGGAGGCGAATATTGCTTTCTCTTCCTTTACTGATCACCATAGCAGCAAGGAGAAACAAAAAACAAATGCAAATGGTCACCATAGCAACCCATATGTCCCACCCCTACAGCCCCAATATAAGGCTGCGTCCAAGGCGGTACTTCCTCTTTCTCTGCGAACCAGTCCATAACAACCAACGAACAGCAACTCAGGAACAGTCCAAGAACAATCCGCGCCAACGAACCCCTCAGAATCCAAGCAGGAACTCTCCAGCGACAGGATCCACATCAGGAGACGGACTGGAACCAACATCCAAGACTCCCAGCACATCCAACGTGGAAGCAGCAGGAGCCGGAGGGAACAACCTCATCCAAAACAGGAGCAATCAAAGGCATGAAGACTCAACCTGAAAGAACAAGAGAGATAAACACCGATAAAGCGAGGTCATGGCACCAGCCAAAACCCATCTCCAGTGGACACCACAGGCCCAGGACGATGGTAAGCATACATTCAAGCACGAGCACATAATGGCGAACAACTGAACCCTCCCAGCGTACTAACAGACCCAAAACCCTGCCTACCCACTAAGTAGAGGTAAGCGGCCGAACATACCCCCCCCCATACAACCAGAGTCCAGGGGAGGGAAGGGAGGGCAATATTCGCCTCCGTGTCTTAATAAAACTATGACTTTACGTCGTAGACTAGGAAAATCATTAAGTTTTACATCAGACACGGAGGCTTCATATTGCTAGTTCAAAGCTGGTTAACCAAGGGATCAAATAAATGAGGAGGAGGACGGAAATAATACTCACGGAACGTGGAGGAACTCGACCAGTCCGCCAATCGCAGGATGTCCTCCAGGCGAGCACCCGAGACCGCCAAGGAGGTAGACGCCGCCCCGCGCGCCGAATGAGCTGTAAACACCGAAGTGTCCACACCGGCAAGAGCCATAACCCATTTTAACCAACGGGCCAAGGTGGGGCTAGTCACCGGGCCGAACGGGTGACGGATGGAGAGAAACAACTGCGGCACAGTCGGAGACCTGTGAGGACGAGTCCTGGCCTCGTACTCTCTCAAGCAAGCTACCGGACACAAGGCCGGGGAAGCTGGAAAGCTGGGATACGAAACGACCCGGATGCTCGTTTTCGTGCGTCTTGAAATGTTAAATGACACGCCCTCCGGGGTGAAGGATCTGGCGTCGTGGTCCAGAGCCCGCACATCAGAAACTCTTTTACAAGAAATCAAGCAAAAGAGCGTGAGCAACTTCGCGGAAAGCTGACGTAAGGAAAGGTCAGCATTGGAAGGCCAAGAGGACAAAAAGGTAAGTACCAGGGAAACATCCCAAGTGGAAGAAAACCTCGGGCGGGGAGGCCGAGAAAGACGTGCGCCTCGGAGGAGGCGCGAAACGGAAGGATGCTGTCCTGCCGGAACGCCATCAAACCCCAGGTGCGATGAAGAGATCGCCGAACGAAAAAGGTTGATCGTCCTGTAAGCCTTACCCCCTTCAAACAGAGAGGTGAGGAATTGAAGCAACTGAGCTACAGGAGCTGAAACGGGATCCAGGTCCCGTTCCACGCACCAGCCAGCCCAAGTTCGCCAGGCCGCCCGATAAGATTTTCGGGTGCCGGGAGCCCAAGCGTCGTCCAAGAGGCGCCTAGCTGCCTCCGAAATTCCGTCGACCGCTCCTGGAGTCCTGAGAGCCGGCAGGCCATCAAACGAAGGGATCCGTCCAGGAGCAGGGGGTGGAGAGTCCCCTGAGGGCAGCGCAGGAGAGAGGTCGGGTTCGGAAGAAGGACTGGGATGTCCACCAGAAGCTCCAGGAGAGACGGGAACCATACCTGAGATTCCCAGAACGGGACTATCGCCACCAACTCCGCCCGATGGCGACGCACCTGGAGAAGCATCCGAGGAATCATCATGAATGGGGGAAAAGCATAGAGAAGGCCGGAGGACCAGTCCTGCAGAAACGCGTCCGCCGCCATCGCCTCCGGATCCGGGCGCCAACTGTAGAACCGAGGGAGGTGAGCGTTGAGCCGGGAGGCGAACAAGTCCACGGAAAAGGGTCCCCATCTGGACGACACCTCCGAGAAAATCGACGGGTCCAACTGCCAGTCGCTGCCGTCCGTAAGATGGCGGGAACTCCAATCCGCCCGTACGTTGTGAAGTCCCGGCAGGTACTCGGCTTGCACCATGATGTCCCTGGAGAGACAATACGCCCAAAAATCCTTCGCCAACCCCGCCAGGGTAGCCGACTGGGTTCCGCCCAAACGGTTGATGTAGCGAACCGCTGAAATATTGTCCATCCGGAGACGGATACATGCATTGGCCAAACCGTTGGTAAAACTCTTGACGGCCAAAGAGCCGGCCAGCAACTCTAAGGCATTGATGTGCAAGCGCGTCTCGACCTGCGACCAAGGCCCCCCGGTGGAGACCCCGTCGCAGTGTGCTCCCCAGCCCTGAAGGCTGGCATCCGACTCGATGGTGAACTCCGGCTGGAAGCCAAAAATCGCCCTGCCGTTCCAAGCTTCCAGATTGGCGATCCACCAACGGATCTCTTCCTTGGCCTCCGCATCCAAGTCCACCATGTCCGCAAAGGAGGCCCCCGAGCGGAGGTGCGCAATCTTCAAGCGCTGTAGGGCCCGGTAATGCAAGGGCGCCGGGAAGACCGCCTGTATGGAGGATGCCAGCAGGCCGATGATGCGGGCTAGATGACGCAGGGACAGGTGGGCATTGGTCAACGCCCGTCGCAGTTCCTTGCGAATGGACCGTAACTTGTCCCCCGGCAGGCTGAGGGATTCCGAGATCGAGTCCACCGTGAAGCCGAGGAAGTCCAACCTCTGGGAGGGAGTGAGCCAAGACTTCTCCAAGTTGAGTAGGAAACCGAGCGACTCCAGGAGATCCGACGTCCATCGGAGGTGTTGCAGCAGCGACGATCTGGACTGATGCATCAGGAGGATGTCGTCCAGATAAATTATGAGGCGCACCCCGCGACTCCTCAGCCAGGCCATGACCGGACGCAGGAGCTTGGTGAAACACCACGGAGCCGACGACAAGCCGAATGGAAGGCATGTGAATCTCCAAACTTGCCCTTCCAGAGGAAACGAAGGAGATCCCTGGACTGGGGGGCCACCGAGACCGTCAGGTACGCGTCCTTCAGATCCAGCTTCACGAGCCAATCCCCGGGGGAGAGGAGGTCCCGAAGTAGATGGATGCCCTCCATCTTGAAGTGTCGGTACCGCACGATGCTGTTTAGCGCCCGGAGATTGATGACGGGACGCATCTGCCCCCCTTTCTTCTGGACTAAGAAAATGTTGCTTATCACCCCCCTTGAGTGACCGTGAGCTCTCTCTATGGCCCCCTTGAGGAAAAGGGAAGAGAGCTCCTCGTCCACCCGAGCGGAGTCCGATCCCCTCCGAAGAGGGGCCGGCGGGAGCTGTACCGAGCAAGGGGTGTCTATGAGCTCTATGGAGAAGCCCCTGACCGTCCCCAGAACCCACGGGTCTGATGTGATTAGTTCCCAAGCGGGTAAAAAATGCCGAAGTCTGCCCCCTACATAAGGTACCGAAGAATCCCCGACCGGGGTCTGACTTACCGGAAAACTTGCGGGGAGCCGTGTTTCCTCGGAAGGAACGGGAGCGCCATTGTCCCCCTCTGGATGGGAAGAACGTCTGGGGAGACCGCTGGTCTTGAAACGCAGCTCGCTGGGAGAAGGAGCCTCTGGAAACACCCCTGCCTCGGGTGCTGGAACGGCCGGACAGACGGCCCCTGTTGCTGCCGGCCCTGTGAGAGACCCGGCCCTGGAAGACTTTGCGCATAGTGGCCTGCGCCTTGTCCAGAGCGGAAAACGTGCCGACGAAGCGGCTGAGGTCCTTAATAAAGGAGTCCCCAAAAAGTAGGCCTTCCGCCTCTTTGCCCGTCTCCGTCTGGGCGAGATTAATGAGCTTGGGGTCTATCCTAAGCAGGATGGCCTTGCGCCTCTCCACAGATAGGGACGCATTGGTTCCCCCGGCGATGCAAATCGCCCTCTGGGCCCAGCCCGTGAGCTCCTCCGGGTCAATGTGGGAACCCTCCTGTCTGGCGGACTCCGCCAACTCCATAATCTTTGCCAGTGGACCGAAAATATCCAGTAGCTTATCCTGGCAGCCTCTAAGGGCCGAATCCAAACCCTTCTTGGCATTCCACCCAGACTTAGACAAAAACTGGGTCATCTTTGGGTCCACGACGGGCGTGTCGCAGACCTTATGGGGTATAATGGGCCGAGGACACTCAGCCCGTAGTTTACTGCGCGCCTCTTTGGACAGAGGACGACGGGCCCAATGCTCCAGATAGCTGCTAATCTGGGAATCGGGGAGCCACTCCGCTGATCTGGGATGATGGAGGGCCTCAGGATCAAACATGGGGGCCCCGGAGGAATCCAAAGGTAAATTGTCAGCTGAGGTAGTGGAGGAACCTACAGCTAAAGGCATAGCAGGGGGAGTGGCAATGGGGTCGGACCCCCGAGGGGAGTCATCCTCCTCAGAAAAATCAGAAGCCTCTGCTGGATCCTCCGGGCCCGAACCCAGATCCGAGTCAGAGACGGCATCCGCTAGGGCTCTAGCGTGCTTCCACACCCGCGATTTGTCAGCCTGGCGGGGACAAGCTCTCTTACGCGACCTCAGCGCGTCGTCTGGGGTGGTCATCAACACACCGGTCATCGTCTCCTGTCCCACAGGAGGTTCAGCAGCAAAAGAGTGCTGTGCAGTCTCAGGTGGAGCAAGTCTGGCCCCAGCTAGGGGGTGTGCAGACAGGGCCTGGGAGATGGTCTGGGACAAAACCGTGGACATGGAACCCATGGCCTGCAGGATTGCATCAGACACAGAGCGCTGGATGAGTTGCGCCTGTGAGTCTGAGCCAGGGAGACTAATATTGCCAGAGGTTCCACCCCTAGGGGGAGATTGGGCCGAGGGGTCCATGCTGCTAAGTAAAAGAAACAGGGCACCTGTAAGGAGAGGGCAGAGAGGAGAGCCGGAGGCCAAAGAAAACGCAGCGCCAGTTAACTGAGGGGTTAATCACCCCAGGAGCGAGAGGAGAGGAGCGCTAACACAGAGGAACCGGCAGCCGTCACGCAGGAGACCGGATGAAGCGAGATCTCGCGGGAACGGGAACCAAAATGGCCGCCGGAATCTCGCGAGATCTCGCTCCAGACAGCCAGAGTGAGCGCGAAAGCGGGGAGAAAAGGGCGCCGACCAGAGCGAAGACGCGCGCAAGGTGAGGGGCGTGCCAGAGGGGAGTGCCCAGCACAGGGGAGGTAAAATGGCGGCAAGGCCAGAGAATCGGCCCGGCACTGTGGGGAGTCCCAAGTAAAAGTCCCAGGGGATAAACAGAGTTAGACCACAGATCCGATGGCACTGCACATAACCCTGCTACCTGCTGTAGAAGAGAGGGGACGAGCGGAAGGGGCCCCAGGGAAAACGCCGCGCGCGATCAGGTCCCAGTACTACTGGGGTAGGCAGAGGATGCCCCGACAGGGGAAACAAAGATAAAATATATATCTATATCTCGCTGCCTAAACGTAAACACCTAAAGGGAGAAAACAAACCCCAGGGGAGAAATATAACCCGGGGAATAGCCAGAATTAAACTCTTAGGGAATAACAGTCAGCAGATAAAATAAAATGTCACTTATCTGGTGAGCAGCAAGAAAGAGGAAGTACCGCCTTGGACGCAGCCTTATATTGGGGCTGTAGGGGTGGGACATATGGGTTGCTATGGTGACCATTTGCATTTGTTTTTTGTTTCTCCTTGCTGCTATGGTGATCAGTAAAGGAAGAGAAAGCAATATGAAGCCTCCGTGTCTGATGTAAAACTTATATTATTTTTTTAACTTATTTTTTTTAACTTTATTAGTCAATCTATCTAAATCTTCATTTATTGTGTAGTTGAAATCTCCCAGCAATAGCATTGGGCAATTATATTTATCCTGTAAAAAGTAATTACGTTTTAACAGCACCTCATGCCCGTAAGGTGGTGGGATAGAACTCCCTGCCGCTACCCATCTACTTTCTCAAAGCATCCAAACAGGAGGACAGAACGCCCCTCTGCATTGAGAAATAACTGAGCATGAGCTATCTTTATGGATTAGAATACTAACCCCTCTACTATACCCACTGTAAACAGAGTGAAAGTGATAAGCTATTTATTTTCTTTTTAAAAGACCCAATCTGTCTTTTAACATATGGGTCTCCGTTAAACATACTATGGCTGGAAGATATCTACCTATTACACTAAACACTGCAAAATGCTTCATTTTCTCCCCCAATCCTCTTACATTCCAAGATAAAGCTTTAATCAATATCCTTTATGTCAAAACCAATCCCGAAAAAAATATAAAAAAATAAACATTTCCCCCCTTTCCTCTTGCTCTCTCCCATCCTCCCCCTCTGGTGTATCACTCCCACTACTGACGCGAAGTCCACCTCCCTATCCGCTTCTCTCAAACATCAATAACCTGCTTCGCCTTGTTTTACTAGAATACCTCATATATACAATTAATATAGAATACCTTTATATACAATTCTAAGTTTATCAGGATACAAAAGAGAGTAAGCCATGTCCGCCTAACATCAAAACATTTCTCTCTCTGTTTGTGTTGTAGAAGAATAGTCCGGATAAACGGATACTTTTGATCCATGTTTTTCCACAGATTCAACCTCTTTGTCCTTAAACGGCATAATTTTTGCTATTATTGTTCTTGGATAATTACCTACTGCATTCTTCATCGGTGTCCTATGTGCTCTCTCAACTGTAAATAAGTTAGAGAAACTTTCTCCCACCAACCACCTTAGTAATCCAATTTTGAATATATTGTGCACAATTTGCACCCTCTGTTATCTCAGGTATACCTATGAGTCTAATATTTGATCTCCATTCCTGTCACCACCAGATCTTTGAGAAGTTCTGATAGATGTTCCTCAGTACCTCCTGCATGATCTTCTTTTGTTTTGCTTTCGTTTTGACATCTCTCCTCCCTCTCCCAGCTTACATCTATTAGCAGTGATTGCCTCCCTATATATCTCCTCCCCATACTGCCTCACCTTGCGGTTTATATTACATCCTGGATTGTGTTCTCTGCTAGAAGTTGCAAAAGCTGGGTTTTCAGATAAGTCCATTTCTGTATTTGAGGTTTTCCTGTTGGCTTGGTTCAAGGTGACCCTGACTCCCTCCGTATTAAGTGCAGGGAGCTGGTGGTCGTGTCCCCCCACTATTATAGGGTTTGCAGGTGTCATTCAGTCTAGGTACGTGGACATGCAACCTTCTATCACTGAGATCTTTGCATGGGCTGAGAAGACAGGGAAAGCTTCAGGGCTTTAATAGGGGTCACCCTTTTGTTCCTTAGTTTTGGATCAAGCCAGTCGGATCCTTATTTGTAACTTCTTGTTTTCTGTTACACCATCCGTGACATTTCCCTGTCTTCCAGTTCTGTAATTTTCGTGCTAAGGGGCCACATTCTCCCCTTTCAGGCTCTTAAAGGGAACTTGTCACCAGTTTTATGGTGTCCTAACTAAGGGCAACATAAATAAGTGACTGATTCTTTTAGCAAAATGCTGGGTCACTTTCTTTAATTGACCCAGTCAATCTGCCAACATCTTGTATTGAAAAGCTCCTGCTGATAATGATGAGTCATGAATATTCATGAGCTCCTGACTCTCCCCGCCCACCTGCTGCTGAATGACAGTTTGTTTCCATATGAATGAGCAGCAGGTGGGCAGGGGAGTGGCTATAGCTCTGAATTAAATATACGCTGGACTCGATGACATCACGCTGGACTCAAATCAGCTCATTAGCATGCGGCATCTTTGTGTGTATATTATGAGGCGACCATCTGTCACACCAGTAAGTGAATACATCTAAGGTACTTTTTAGTAGTTAATGATTGTATATAATTAGTTAGATTATAATCAAATATCCACATGACAGGTTCCCTTTAAGGTCTTTGACAACTCTGAGCATTTGGTCTTCTCGCTCACTTATCCTTTGTTCTTTGTACTTCAGATTTTAGTTTTCCAATTTGTTTCATTATCATCTCCAACACTAAATTGGTCTGAGACACTGCTGACATAATGTCAGATAATGTAGGAGAACATACAGTATCTGTTGGGGATGATGACGCCACCTCAGAATCTTCCATATCCTCCCCACCAGGGTTTTTTGTTTAGAGGTTGGACTTATTCTGCCCCTTCCTAACTACAGTAGATGGAGCGCCTGGGATCGGCTTCACAGGACGCACTGCACATGCGCCAGCCGGCAATGAGGAGTGAATAAATTAGCAGTGGGGCGGTGCTGAGCTCCAGGAGAAGGGGCGCGGCTGGGCACCAGCGGCCGGAGGGACAGCCCCTTGGGCACCTTACTCAGGTAATTACCATATTAATGGTAGACAACGGACAACACTTAGGGCAGTAATACTAGCATATTTTAATACAAAACAAGCAAACTGATGTGATGATGTTAAAAGCTCTGTCACTAAAATCCAGGTGACAGAATCCCTCTAACCATTGTTACCTCCAAAGTATTACCTCCCTCCACAACAAACGCCTTTCTTTTTCTCTCTTTCTTTTTTCTCCCTTTCCCTTCTTCCTCCTACCTACCCCACCTTTCCTTTTTGAATATAAAGTCTCAATTAATACAATTAACGATCCCATAAATCCTCCATATTTGAATTAGTGGCAACAATGAAAAAAAAAAAAAACCCCAGAGAATATTCTTTAGTGAGTGACTAAGTTTAGTCCAACATCGCCTCAAACAAGAGCCTTCATTCCTCAGTTGTACGTCGTTAGGCAATAGAATTCTTCCATGGACTCCAACTACACATTAAGAGGGTTAATAATTATTTCATAGATATAAGTGAATGTAGGCACAGCAGAGATGCAGAAGTCCAGCGTTGGTGTACTGGAGACCAGATGATGGGTGATAAAGTACTGCACCGAAGCAGTAGTTAGTAGTATCATGTCTATGCCATGAATAGTAGTTCTTATAAACACCACAATCATACATACAGTTAGGTCCATATGTATTTGGACAGAGACAACATTTTCTAATCTCTGTTCTGTACATTACCACAATGGATTCAGATGCAGTTGAAGTTCAGACTTTCATCTTTATATCAGTCGGTTGAACAAAATGATTGCTTAAAAATATGAGGAACTAAAGCGTTTTTTAAACTCAATCCCTTCATTTCAGGGGCTCAAAATGAAATAATTGTAAATAAAATGTTAATTTCTAATGTTCCCCTTTGTTGGCAGTGACTGCCTGTAGTCTTGACCTCATGGACATCCCCAGACGCCGTTTCCTCCTCTTTAATGCTCGGCCTTTACTGCCGCGGTTTTCAGTTTCCAGTCTGTCTGAAGTTTAGTCTTTAACCAGTGAAACGCTCTGTTGGGTTCAGATCCGGTGACTCAGCCATTCTAGAATATTCCACGTCTTTGCTGTAATAAACTCCTGGGTTGCTTTGGTTTTATGTTTTGGGTCATTGTCCATCCGTATTATGAACGCCGACCAATCAGTTTGGCTGCATGGGACTGGATCTGAGCGCACAGTCTGTCTCTGACAACCCCAGAATTCATCCGGCTGCTTCTGTCCTGTGTCCCATCATCAATAAGCATGAGGGCCCCGGGGCCACTGGCAGCCATGCATGCCCAAGCATCACCCTGCCTCCGCCGTGTTCTACAGACGATGTGACATGCTTTGGATCATGAGCTGTACTGAGCCTTCACCTTAATTTTTTCTTTCCATCATTCTGGTAGATGTTGATCTTGGTTTCATCTGTCCAAAGAATGTTCTTCCAGAAGTGTGCGGGTTTTTTAAGATGTTTTTTAGCAAAGTCCAATCCATCCTTCTTATTCTGGAGGCTGATGATTGGCTGCACCGCGCAGTGAACCCTCTGTATTACGTTCATGCAGTCTTCTCTTTATGGTAGATTTGGAGATTGATACACCTATATCCTGGAGAGTGCGGTCACTTGGTCGGCTGTTGTGAGGGGGCTTCTCTTCACCATGGTAATTATTCTGCCATCATCTACCACTGTTGTCTTCAATTGGCGTCCAGGTCTTTTTGCATTGTTGAGGTCACCAGCGCTTTCTTTCTTTCTCAGGATGAACCAGACTGTAGATTTTGCCGCTTTTAATAGTGCAGCAATTTTTCGGATGGGTTTTTTCTGTTTTCGCAGATAAAGGATGGCTTGTTTCACCTGTATGGAGAGCGCCTGTGACCGCATGTTTACTTCTAAGCAAAATCTTCAAAATGCAAGCACCACACCTCAAATAAACTCCAGGCCTTTTATGTGCTTAATTGAGAATGAAACAATGAAGGAACTTCCCACAGCTGCCCATGAAACAGCCTGAGAGTCAATTGTCCAATTACTTTTGGTCCCTTTAAAAACAGGGTGCCACATGTAAAGGAGCTGAAACTCCTAAACCCTTCATTCAATTTTAATTCGGACGTGGCGATATGTGAGATATGTTTATTTATTTATTGTTTATATATTTCATATGTAAAATTGGGAAGGGGGGTGATTTATACTTAATATTTTGGTGTGTTTTTTTTTTACTTTTTATTTAAATAACTATTTCCCCCCTTAGGGGCCAGAACCTGGAATCTTTTGATCCCTTGTCCTATTCACCCACATAGATCTCTATTACAGTGAATAGGATCTTACACCCTCCCTGCTGACCTGGGCATAGTACACAGCAGCAGGGAGGTTACCTTGGAGGGCTTTAGTAGTGTACTGGCTGCCATGGTAACCGATCGGAGCCCTGAAATTTCACTGCTGGGGCTCCGATCACAACTGCCACATTACCACCAATGAGGAGGAGGGGAGAGGACCCTGTGGCCACTGCTACCAATGTTTTTAATACAGGGGGGGGCCCACTGCACCACCAATGATAATTAACGTTTAATACAAATACAGCCGGTGGCAGAAACACATTGGCGGCACCAGACCTCTGACAGGGAGCTGCGATCAGCGAGGGGTTAATTGCCGCGGACGCAGTGCCCTGTCAGAGGTCGGGTGTATTTCGTTCCCATTGGTGGCAGCGGCAGCACAGGGGGGACGGAGAGACTGCGTCCTTCTCCCCGTGCTGCCGAGGGAACATGGCGCACGCTGAGAGCAGCCCGATCCATGTTCTCTGATACTGGGCTGTGCAGTAACACAGCCTAGTATCGATAAAAGGCCAATACCAATATTGCATCGATACCGGGACAAAAGTATTGAAAATTCGATACCCGAAACAACCCTACCTTCTTCTATTCTGGTTATCTGCCGAACTTCATCCACCCATCATAGAACCCACACTCCAACTGCCCTGAATCTCACCCTCCTTTACATCTGAGGGTGAGATACACACAAGGACCATGCGGTACTCCCCTTATCACAAGAGAGAAAAATACAGCTTCACCCAGGCGACCCTCCTCATCCGGGCAGACATACCGAACTCCTCTCTTTCCCCCGCTGTCCTCCAGACAGCAGTCTCTCCGTCCTGCCTCGTAGCCGCCACCAGCTGATCACCATAAAGCGGCACACAGAAACAGGCTTCCATTAAAGGAGCAGAGGACAGGCGAACGGGAGCATTCATCTGGACCTGGGGACGCCGAGAGATAAAGCACGTGGCTCCCACGGCAGGCAGCGGCAGGCGCTTCAGACAAGTTCGCTCATCGCTCGGCAGGGAAGGGAGGTGGAGCTACAGCCGGACGTTCCATCCCAGCATGTGCTAACCCACGTACATTGACAGAAATAATTCTTATCATTATTATCTTATCATTATTATCTTATCGGGAAAACCTAATCCCACCCCCAACCGCTCCCCCTTCTGTGAAAACAGAGAGCCCCACTAACATGCATGGTACACTCCATATAGCCGCTTATATATATACTTTTCACGCAGGCTCTTTAAATCTGCCCGTTCAGATGCTTCTTCAGGGGTTTTATCCCGATATACTCCCCGGAGTTTAGCTGGAAAAACCTCAATCTCTTTCTTATACTATTATATTTTTCCTTTGAGCGCTGGTAGCCATTGAGAACCCCGGGTACACACTTATTTTTGTCCCATCTATTTGAAACTTCTCCGAGGCTCTGACCTCCTTCCAGGCAGCCTCCCCATCTCTGCAGGATACAAACTTAGTCAGCATTGTTCTTGGATATTCCCCCGGCTATCCTCTTTTATTGGCGTCTCTGTGCGCTCTCTCAATGGCTATGGAACTCAGAACCGTCTGAGATGTACAGTTCTCCAATATCTGACACAATCCGAACCTTCCTTTCCTTCAGGTATCTCCACCCGTCTCAGATTGTTTCTTCTTGCTCGGTCTTCCTAATCTGTTTACTCATTCTCCATGGCAGCATTCGTTTGTTTTAGAGATATTGCCTCTTTCTCCAGTTTAAACAATAAATCTTCCACCGGTGACGGTCTACTTTCCAATTCTTGAACACAGTCTCTCACCTTTGTAAAATCCTCTCTAATTAACGTGACATCTGTTTGATTGCCCCCCATCTGTGTGACCACCTTCCCCATCATACTCTAACCTCGTAACCACACCAAAATTTTTTTCACAATTTTTGGGTCAGAATCCCCTTTTTCTCCCTCCACGGCCGTCTAAATACGTATTTTCTTCCAAACCAAGCTCTACCCCTATCTCATTCCCAGGGTTAGGGGGTCTTCGTGGAGAAGATGAGGAGGTCAGATCTTTACTTAAAGCATTTTGTTTTTGTCTTGAACGCCTGTTAGCATTATTAGTATCGGATCCATGTTGGTCCTCTCTCTGGTAATAAACTGGTCAGGGAGTTGGCAGTCCAGAGTTACTCCACCAGTAATCAGAGGGCAGGTTAGGAAGGTGTTAGGGCAATTTATGGGGGGGCCTCAGTCCCAGATCCGAGTTAGTATCTCCGGAATTAGGGGGTAGAGGATAGAAAGTTATTTGAGGGGCTAAACGCAGTAGTTAGAGGGGGGGAGGGGGTTGGATATGTTGAAAGAGACAGATAAGAAGTATAAAACAATGCTGCTCTCTTTCTTGCTCACATCCAGAGATAACTTTATCCCGGCTCTCTTCCTTATCAACACTCCCCCACCGTGCCCCACGAGTGTCAGCTGCTGTGCCTCCAGATTGCCACCATCCAGAGCCACCAGAAGGACCAAAGAGCGCGCAGGAGACCGGGACAGACAAGCGCTAACCGCATTCAGCAGACCCTGGGAGAGCGAGCCGCACCAGCTCACCCACGCGGCGTCACCACCGGCTTCTTGAACGTCCCGCGCACTCGGGATCCTGGAGGCAAGGAGGGGGAACGGAGCTAGTGTCACACGCCAGACGCAGCCATGCTCCTCCCTACACAGACGTGACCACACATTACATAACTTAAAGGATTTGCCGGTCAGGAGTCTGGGAAAGCTGGGATAGGCCTTATGTAATGGTGAGCAGCGTGGTTCTCACCTAGCTTGAGAAACAGAAGAAGAAGTAGCCCATAAAACAACTCCAGAATGGCAGGATCTTTACAGCCCATCACATCCGGAGTCTCTTGGCTCTTGTCCCAGATTCACAGCAAAATTAGGAAAACGTCTCATGTTTTACAACCACAACTGGTGACATTACAACGCGTCCTACAAATCCGAAAAAAACACACTCAGCGACAACTCCAAATAAAGTTCTGCTCCACCTGCAGAGCCCCTGACACCCTGCAATTACCTGCAGATTTATCCCACCTACGTCTTCAGGAAAACAGGAGGCCACGGCTCGCCAGGCTCTGGGGCAGTCCCATGTAAGTCACAGTGTCAGGCTCTGGGGCAGTCCCATGTAAGTCACAGTGTCAGGCTCTAAAGACCTACACAGAAAGAGTAGAAAGAGTGGAGGTCGAATTGGTCGGTGGCCAGTTATCTGCCATATTCATTCAAGAAAGTTCTCCTGAGGCGCATTGTACTACGTAGAGGTGACGACAGGAGAGCTCACCGATTATACACATATAATGGACAGGTGATGACTGATTACAGCTGCTACACAACTACAACTCCCAGCATGTCTGAGCACTGATTAATAGTAACATACAAGCTGTGCTGTGTACTCACCCCCCAGACACCGACACCAAACTGCTGGCCTCCTGCAACACATAGTATCAGAGGCCCCTGAGCGGTCACTCCCATCATCCAGCCCACAACATTAACCCTTCACAGCCTGCAATCACCACCCCATTGTATGCTCTCATAACTTCCAGGGACAGTGTATCTAATCCCATCCTATGTAACACTGTCTGCTGAGCAGTGTATCTAATCCTATCCTGTGTGATACAGTCTGCTGAGCCGTGTATCTAATCCTATCCTGTGTGATACAGTCTGCTGAGCTGTGTATCTAATCCTATCCTGTGTGATACTGTCTGCTGAGCTGTGTATCTAATCCTATCCTGTGTGATACTGACTGCTGAGCTGTGTATCTAATCCTGTCCTGTGTGATACTGCCTGCTGAGCCGTGTATCTAATCCTATCCTGTGTGATACTGTCTGCTGAGCTGTGTATCTAATCCTATCCTGTGTGATACTGTCTGCTGAGCGGTGTATCTAATCCTATCCTGTGTGATACTGTCTGCTGAGCTGTGTATCTAATCCTATCCTGTGTGATACTGCCTGCTGAGCCGTGTATCTAATCCTATCCTGTGTGATACTGTCTGCTGAGCTGTGTATCTAATCCTATCCTGTGTGATACTGCCTGCTGAGCTGTGTATCTAATCCTATCCTGTGTGATACTGACTGCTGAGCTGTGTATCTAATCCTATCCTGTGTGATACTGCCTGCTGAGCTGTGTATCTAATCCTATCCTGTGTGATACTGTCTGCTGAGCTGTGTATCTAATCCTATCCTGTGTGATACTGCCTGCTGAGCTGTGTATCTAATCCTATCCTGTGTGATACTGTCTGCTGAGCTGTGTATCTAATCCTATCCTGTGTGATACTGCCTGCTGAGCTGTGTATCTAATCCTATCCTGTGTGATACTGTCTGCTGAGCTGTGTATCTAATCCTATCCTGTGTGATACTGACTGCTGAGCTGTGTATCTAATCCTATCCTGTGTGATACTGTCTGCTGAGCTGTGTATCTAATCCTATCCTGTGTGATACAGTCTGCTGAGCTGTGTATCTAATCCTATCCTTGTGATACTGCCTGCTGAGCTGTGTATATAATGTGTATCTGAGCACCCACTGACTTCAATGGGTCGGGGTTCCAGAAGATACAGCCAGACTTAGGACCAGTGCGGCCACGCGGATCCGGAAGCTGAGGGAATCGCGTCAGTGGGTCCGCACGCGGCGGCCGGTTCGTGTTTTGTGGATCAGCGGTTCCCTAATCAGGGGGCACTACAAGCAAAGACATATCAATGAGATCCAGCAGGGAAAGCTAAGAATCTATTCCTGCTGACAACCTGCTTGCATATCCTGTCTGAGAGGTTGTCACAGCCCCGCCCCTTGCTGATGACATCACTGATACTGTGTGTGAATAATAAGGTATTCTTCCTGTACTATATTTCACAACATTTTTATTGATATCAAAGGGGTAACAGGTTACAATGTACACACAGAGCCGGATAATGTGATGATCAAAAATAAATACAATGTATAGAAACGTTTGACAATATACACGTCACTAGTAGTCAGGTTACGTGTACACAGTTGTCGTATAGTTACCCAGGGAAGGGGTAGAAGGGTAAGGAGAGGGGGAACAAAAGCAACAATACAACACAGCTGGAGAAGAGCAAAGCAATGTTAAGAGGAACGAAAAATATAATGGCGCAGGTGAGCCAGATATACAGGTGAAACTCGGAAAATGGGAATATCGTGCAAAAGTCCATTTATTTTAGTAAAGCAACTTAAAAGTTAAAACTAACATGAGACTCATTACAGGCAGCGAGAGATTCCAAGCTTTATTTGTCATAATTTGGATGGTTATGGCTACAGCTTATGAAACCCCCAAGTCACAATGTTGAGGTCCCCTTCGCTCAGGAGGTATGGATTTTAAGCTGCATTAAGGCAATTCCTTTTCATTTGCATTACTGAAATACATGGACTTTTGCGCGATATTCTAACTTTTTGAGTTTCACCTGTATGACAAGGTATTTCAGTTCGGATATGCTTTCAGCCACTTATTCCAATACTGCAAATAGGAATCGTAAGAACCCCTACAGGACCCTCCATTGCACAATTATAGCCCACCCTGCGTATTATATCATCAAGTGAAGGAATTTTGGTGGAACGCCAATGTTTAGCTATTAACGTCTTTACTGTTGTAAGATTATGAAATATTATGACCCTATCGACTCTTGGAAAATCCTCAGTCCCTATAAGTAATAAACAGAGAGCAGGATCCTTGGGCTTAGAGGTGCCCAAAATCCTGTTCAGTAATGATAGTGTTTTATGTCACCCATCGCCTTCTCACATCTTATATTTAGATAAGCGTTGAGGGGTCATATCCCACTTTTATAGCACTTTACGTGTGTGTTGCACAGCTCGAGAATTTCCTTGCTGCAGTAAATGCCAAATTTGTTCATCATTAGGTAAATCCAATTCAGATGTCCATCTCACCAACCCTGACACCTCATCGGTGGAACTGTGTTCCAGAAGTAGTTTATAAACTTTTGACAAACCTTTAGTACGGTCAGATGTGCCAAAAAAATACATCTCAAAAGTTGAAGTAACGAGTCTTGGGGTTTTTGAAAGGGAGCCCAAAAGGGATCTTAGTTGCAAGTATTTATAGAACTCTTTATTGGATATCTGAAAGGAACTAGCCAGGGCTGAGAAGGGACCAACTGTCCTGAACTCCAAATCTGACAGACTTTGGTCATTCCCGCAGCTATCCAATTTGAAAAAGAGATATCTAGTATTAGCCGTTCCACCATATGTAAGGTGATGTCAAAAATATTCCATGAAACCAACTGTTTCTTTATCTCGTTTTAAGCCATGAACCTAAACTTGCTTTCATCGGTGGCAATGACGGAGTCAGTAATGAGTTTTTTTAAGGATTGCCAATAAATAGTCCTTTAAGGGTGTAGGCCCAATAATATATTTTTCTATCAGAACCCATTCTGGTACATTATCCCCTTGTAACCAGCACCTTACTTGATCAAGTATTGCAGCATGGTAGTAACAAAGTAAATTAGGAAGGCCCAAACCGCCTTGCGGCTCAGATTTGTATAAAGCTACCCTAGGCTCTTTATTATTCCAAACAAAGGCATTCAATAATGACTGTAAGCCGGCGATGTATTTTTGGGGTATTACAATAGGGAGGTTCCTAAAAAGGTACAGTATTTTGGGCAAGAGCATCATGTTAGCAGTTGCTACCCTTCCCACCCAAGATACCTCCACCTTAGAATAGGCGGCTATATCAGATTTGATTATCCTATTCAAAGGAACATAGTTGCGAGCAAACAATTCTGTAGAAGGGAATGTAAGTGTTATTCCCAGGTACGGCAAACCTTCATGTGACCACTTAAACGGGTATTGAGGTGCTAGCTGAGAAGCTAACCTGGGAGAAAGTCCCATATTTAACATAAGGGACTTGTTAGCGTTAAGCTTATAATATGAGATGTCACTGAATTGCAAAAGAAGGTTCATTACTTTCGGAAGAGACTTCTGGGGATTGGTTAAAGCTATAATGACATCATCAGCGAATAACCCTATTCTGTGGTCTACCCCATTGATGTTAATGCCTGTAATCCCTTTTGGAGGACCTGATAGCCTCAGCCAGAGGTTCCATGACCAATGTAAATATTATAGGGGAAAGGGGACACCCTTGTCTCGTCCCGTAATATAGAAGGAATCCGATAAATGACCAGAGGCCAGTACCTTCGCTGATGGGGTAGAGTATAGTGCCAATATGGCTTTGTGGGCCATGCCAATGATCCAAAATTTATTTAGTACAGCTTCTAGATATCCCCAATGTACTCTGTCAAACGCCTTCTCCGCATCAAGGAAAAGCAGCAGAGAAGGCGTTGGACAGGTCTTATGTTTGAGTCTGGGAAGGTCACCTGCGAGGATATGTGTGTCTTGTACACAAAGAATGTCAGATTTAGTTTCAATGGCCTCCCGCCATAATTGAGATCTCTTGAATGGGCTATTTAAGCCTTTAGCATTAATTGAAGTAAACGTAAGTACCATTGTAATGTACCAGTATTACTGCTAGTTGGCGACTTCCACTCACCCAAATCACTGGCGACCAACAAATACATAAACATTAAGCTGTAGGTCAAAAAACATGGGTCCCATCTCAAGGAACACCTAGCGCCTAGATCAGATAGAAAGTAGCATTACTAGGAGGGGAGATACAAAAAGTCCCCGATTTGGCCAAACAGGCCTGAGACAATGAAGGATTATTCTCTAGGGAAAAAAGAAAAATAACAAAGAGAAAAGCTTATTTGCTAACGATTAAGTTCAGTCATTTGGAGAATTCCTCTGCCTGACTGTGGTCCATTCTTCTTCCACGTGTGTAGGAGAGGCAGGTTTTGGCGGAGTCACAGATCCACGAGGTGCAGATAAGTTGTAGAGCTTCTGACGGAGTGGATACCACCAGCTTGCCTCCTTCTCTGGATATCAACCATTTAGCTGGAAAGCCCCATCTATATGGAATTCTGGGTTCTCTCATGATTTTCGTAGCTTCCTGGAACTCCCGACGTCTACTAAGAGTAGCTGCGGACAAATCTGTGTAAAGAGAGACGGGGCGAAATCTTTCTGGCACTACCGGATTATTGCGTGCAGCAGCCATTAGGTAATGTAATGTGCGCCATTACATCCCTAGGGATGCCTGCTGGCTATCTTTTAGGTTTCGGTATTCTGTGAGCCCTATCAATGAAGAGCTCGGTTGGAGATGCAGTAGGTAACAGAACCGTAAAAAAGTCTGTCAAGAATTCGTGCAGCTGGTCAGGTTTCACCGCTTCCGGAATCCCACGGAATCGTATATTGTTGCAACAAGACCTATCTTCCAGGTCACCTCCTGTGGGGGCAAAGACCCCTTAGTCTTATTTATGCCGAGTTCCAAATCATCATTGCCCATAGATTCAGTAATGGGTACCCATGTAGAATTGATTGACCGACACTCAGTGATCAAAGCAAGTCTATGTTTATTAAAAGACAAACTGTATATCTTATACTGTTAATGGGGGAGGAAAAGACCCTCCCACACACGTCTCATATAACTCATGATCACATTTGCTTACAGAGCAAAAAGTATTACACAATTATAATCTGCAGAGATCGGCTTTACCACAAATTAGGAACTATAGCTCCTTGGAAAATTATAAGAGGAACTAAAAACAGGTGCAAAGGCTAAAAACTGCCAGTTCATTAAAAAAAATGAAAAAGACAGAAGAGGAAGTATGTGAAACATGTAACCGTTATTTTAGAATAGTCACAAGAACTTCAGCATCTTCCTGTCTTCCACACCTCCGGCAACTCCTCATCTTCTTCATTGGTGGTGTCTGCCAACTCCTCATCTTCTTCATTGGTGGTGTCTGCCAACGCCTCATCTTCTTCATTGGTGGTGTCTGCCAACTCCTCATCTTCTTCATTGGTGGTGTCTGCCAGCGCCTCATCTTCTTCATTGGTGGTGTCTGCCAACTCCTCATCTTCTTCATTGGTGGTGTCTGCCAACGCCTCATCTTCTTCATTGGTGGTGTCTGCCAACTCCTCATTTCTTCATTGGTGGTGTCTGCCAGCGCCTCATCTTCTTCATTGGTGGTGTCTGCCAAAGCCTCATCTTCTTCATTGGTGGGTGTCTGCCAACGCCTCATCTTCTTCATTGGTGGGTGTCTGCCAACGCCTCATCCTCTTCATTGGTGGGTGTCTGCCAACGCCTCATCTTCTTCATTGGTGGTGTCTGCCAACGCCTCATCTTCTTCATTGGTGGTGTCTGCCAACTCCTCATCTTCTTCATTGGTGGTGTCTGCCAACTCCTCATCTTCTTCATTGGTGGTGTCTGCCAGCGCCTCATCTTCTTCATTGGTGGTGTCTGCCAGCGCCTCATCTTCTTCAGGTGAGTCAGGAAACTCTGTGTTAGTTAGAGCCTGGACGGGCAAGTGTTTATTATTTTATGTGGATGTCACATGTGTTAGGTGAAGCTGCGACTTCATGATAACCTGTATTGGTTGGAGTGTGCGCAATAAATGCACGGTTTGGACCTGAAACCTGGTGTCCTAAAGTCGTATCTGTGAGAATGACCCCCAAATAAGAGGCGATCCCTTACAATTGGTGGAGGATGCGGGCAAGTTGTCCATGAGAGAAGGGCAACGGTCGGTTGCTAGGGGCAACGCTGAGACTGCAGGTGCTGCTAAAAGCTGTTTTTTGCCGTGTGTGGCGTTAAAGGAACGGAAGCTTTTTTTTGTCCAGTGGAGCAGGTGCTGCTCATAACAGTGTGAACTATTTTGCTGTGGTGCAAGTAAAACTGCAGTGAATTAAAGGGCCAGTAGCCCAGCAAAAGTGGACTTGTGGCTGAAAGCTTTTCCTGCTACCATGGGTCTCGGGGAAGAGTACGTCCGGCAGCGCTGACGCATACAGCAGGCAGAAGAAATGGCCATAGCAATTGGCTACACTAAAAATGAATTGGCGAAATTTGATGCAGAGCGAAAGGCTTTGGAGGCACAGTTGCAGCTGGCCTTGAGAAATGGGTTCTCAACACTGTATGGACCCTGTACAAAGTTCCAAGAGGTTGGTGGTATGTCGGGACTATCAGGGGGAAAGCAAAGATATGCCGTTGCCGTTGGGAAGATAAAGAGGTAGAGAGCGGTGCGGTTCTCAGGAGTGCATATCTTCCCTGCGACTGTGTCCGGAGTCCTAGAGAGGAAGTGCGGAGGTGCAGTAAAGCTGTTGCTAGGAGCAACCACAACCTTGATGAGTCCGCGGGAGAGAATGTCTCTGCTTTACCAGAATGGGTGATTACAAAGGGTAAGACTGTTCCTGTTATTAACCATGTGGCAGAGCCAGTGACAGTGAGCCGGCGGCAGGGGATACCTGCTGGGCCGGTAGGTAATAAGTCACACAGAGAAAAGACTGTGTCTGGACAGGCGGATAAGCCTGCTGTGATTGCTCCCTCGCAGAAACCTAGAAACCTACAGAGGAGAAGGTTTCTGTGTTACCTCAGCTGCCCATGACCAAAGCTAGTTTTGGGATGACAAGGATCCGGGATCCCATGCTAGCCCGGTTGAGAGGTAGCACAATATTGTGCAACAGTCGTGCGGATAAGGACTATCCGCTGATTTTCACTGAGCGTGAGACTCCAATGAGAACAGAGACTGATGAACTTGATGTTACAGATAAGCTTATACATGAGGGAGTGTTGGGGAGTAATCTTCCCTTATGCTGGGAGTTGTGGAGTAATGGAGACACTTCTGCAGAGAGTGCAAAAACTCCTGCAGAACTTGTACCTGTACCTGTAAGGAAAAGGACCATTGAAAACAGTGATAGTACCATGTTTGCCAAAATGCATAATGGAAATGTGAAGTCATGTGATAATAATGACAGGCCTTTTCCTTTGCAGGCTGTGATTGGGGGAAAAAGCTCACCCTGTCGGTAAACATGTGTCTGATATAAAAGTGTTGATAAATGTTGAAGAAACACCGCTAGGAGACCCCATTGTAGACAATGTGGCAGGGCTAGAGGGTGTACCACACGGACCAGAGGTGGATGTGCAGTCTCCACAGGTTTCTATGATTAATAAAATGTCCCAGGTGGGGATTGACTCAGGGGTGCCCCTAGAGGCCAGGGTTAATAATGACACGAGCAGTATAAGTGGCCTATGTGCCGTGACGGTTAGCAACTCCGAGAGTGAGGCTACCATGTCAAGACCCAGCAAAACTAAAGTGGTTACTAGTAGCGAGTCTAGCGACCAGATGACAGTTATATCTGACGAGACGAGAGTTCAGTCGGGTGACAGCCTAGTGTCTGAAGCTCATATCCTGACAGTTGTAGATGACCTGACAGGACAGTACAGCTACAAACTTGAAGATGTTGTCGCTCGCTCTGTACAGTCCCTAGATACACTAGAGATGGGGCTAGCGGTTCTCGCAGAGCAACTGCAGGAATCTCCAGAGGAGTCACAGAAAGAGATTAATGAACTGAAGGAACTAGAGTCACTAATAGAAGCAGAAATTCTCCAACTTCAAGAGGAACTTGCAGCTTTTGAGCGATCCAGACTTCATGCAGAGCAGGAAAGAGATGAGCTGGCTGTTGAGGTTCTAAACAGCGCCTCAGAAAAATCTGCTCTCTTGGGGGAGAAAAGACATTTGGAAGCCAGGATGGCTCAACTTGATCAAGAGTTATGTGATCGCATGGTGGACCTGGACCACCAGAGACAAACTGTATCTAGATTGGAGAAGAAACAAAAGAAGTTTGACCAGCTCTTGGTTGAAGAGAAATACATATCGGCTCGATATGCCGAAGAACGTGACCGAGCGGAGGCTGATGCTCGGGAGAAAGAGTCCAAGGCCCTCTCCTTGGCTAGAGCCCTTGAAGAAGTGCTTGAGGAGCGAAATGAATTAGAGAAGCTGAACAAGCAACTCAGAGCAGAGATGGAAGCTCTCATGAGCTCAAAAGATGCCATCTATGAGGTCGAGAAGCCTAAGCGTGCTCCTGCACAGCAGGTGGAAGAAGGTGAGAAACCGGAAGAGGAAGATCCTCTGGAAGACTTCAAGAAGCCAGAGCCTGTTAAAAATGGGACTGGAGAGGGTGGCACTGTGGTGCGGGCTGTGGCAGAGAAGATGGAAGATGCTTCTGTAAAACCAGTTGATGGGGCTGATGTGGATGCCGAAGACCACAGACCCGTGGTAGCGTGTAACCTAGGCCTGGAAGACGTCCCCTCTGCATACAGTGCCTTCCAAATAGCCAGCAGGCTGCTGGGGAAGAAGTATGAGGAGGTGAACAATCAGTTTTCGGATCCGGGCTGTTACAATGGGCTGTATCTCCTGACTCCTCCACAAAAGGAGAACAGTGTCCTGGGTGAGCCTCTGGAGAAAATGACAGAAGACGAGGAGTCTGCTGAAGACCCTGGTGCCTCCTGCCTCGATGAGAAAGAGGGGGAGGGGTTAACAGGGCAAGTGTATGGTGCCATGTCCGAGAAGGATGAGAAGGCGGTCAAAGAGACTGGAGACTTCAAGAAGACAAAGACTGAAAAAGTTAAGGCCGATGTGTTGGTTGACGTGAAGTCCCCAGGTGCTACAGAGACCAAAGTTAAGCCAAAGGGAGCTGCGGCCGAAGTGGAAAAAGCCACTAAAGAAGCAGAGGTCTCTAAAACTGCCATAGTAGCTGGGGTAACTACTGCTGGAAAGAAGTGACCCAGATGCACGTAAAAGAAGCGAGTAGGGGCAAGCATGCTTTGCTGAAGGAGCCCTGCAAAGCAAAGGAGAAAGTGTCGGGATATGACCATGACTGGGAACAGTTCAGGCAAGAGCTGCAGCAGTCCAAGAAAGGACGTGAGGCGCATGTACAGGAGCCAGAGGATCTAAAAAGAGAGAGAGATCAAAATATACGACAGCGCATCATTATCACTCGGGGAAAAAGTAGGAAAAAAAGAGTATCTGGCCATGAGATGGGCACATGAGGCCTTTAGGCAGTTTCGATTAGGCAAGATGTTGGTTTTGGTGATAAACCAAGCTCTGCTGGCGTGGGTCTGGCAGAACAAAGGGAAGGTACGTGTCACGAGGTTCCTGGCCTCTGTGAAATAAGAACCGGTAATCTTCTGTGGCAGCGGCAGCTAGTGCTCGCTGACACTGGGTTACTTAGTGTGGCTGTAAAGCCAATCTGGGCCGGTTCTTATTGGGAGCAGCCAAAGAGCAGGGTGGGTGGCTGTTCTCCACGTCCAGGCCAGGTGGATGCCCTCTCACCAGCCTCCCGTGGTTATGCAGGTGTTCACCCTCACAGGCTTGAACAAAGGGGGGGATATGTGAGACAGTGACAGGTCTCACGCAGGTTAGATAATTCGGTCCACACCCCTATTCCACCACAGGCAAGACCAGCTGGAAGTAATCAGGCTGCACAAAGCACCTCCCAGGGTGTCAGCAAGGGGGGAGTGTGGTACCTGTGGACAGAGGCCTGGAGGCTCTGTGTGGTCCAAGCCAGGAGGCTGAGAGACCACTATTCCCCATGTGTGCTGAGACACTGGACTGGAGGCAGTGGGCGTACTGGGCTCTGTACAGCCAGGAGGCTGTGGGACATTGGCTGAGAAAGCCGCACGTGTTCACAGGGTGTGAACAAGGACTTAGGTGAGTCAGGAAACTCTGTGTTAGTTAGAGCCTGGACGGGCGAGTGTTTATTATTTTATGTGGATGTCACATGTGTTAGGTGAAGCTGCGACTTCATGATAACCTGTATTGGTTGGAGTGTGCACAATAAATGCACGGTTTGGACCTGAAACCTGGTGTCCTAAAGTCGTATCTGTGAAAATGACCCCCAAATAAGAGGCGATCCCTTACAGTAGCGATAGATCTAATGAGGGTTTGCTTCAATGTCTCAGTCTTATTAACTGGTAACGGATTGAGTGCAGTAGATAGAAGAGAGTCGTCTGCCATCAGGGCTTCACACAGCGGCGGCTGGGGTACCGTAATTATCTATCTATCTCTCTATCCTTTCCCTCCTGTCTCTCTTTCTTCCATCCTCTCCAGCTGTACATTGTGGTGGGGGGAGGGGGGCTCCTTATGCTGTGTGTGTGTGTGTGGGGGGGGGGGGGGGGGCACATACTTTCCTTCTACTTCTGGGGTTTAGGAATTTCACAGTTATTCCCAGGTCCTCTGAGATTTAAAGGGACACACACATCATCTTATATAATTGTAATAAATGTCATGTTGTAGTATGGAGTGGCCCTGCAGGGCCCCAGTGCTCCTGCGGAGATCCAGTATGAGCTGGACCTACGTCCCCAACACCTATTTTATTGGTAAAGTCTGTGGAGGGAAGTGGCAGTGGAAAGTGAGGGTAGTTGTCTGAGATGTATCTCTGCAAGTCAGTGGTGTGCCCCGTCATGTGAAGACTGATTCCCTGGTGGCCAGTGCTTGTCGTGTGGCGGAGATATATATTCTGGTGTCCAGTGGGTGATCGAGGAGACGACATACACTGACGAGCAGAAGGGTAACAATGTTTTGCACGTGTGACTTTCAGGCTTCCTATCTCACCATCCACTACGGCTTCGGATGTGAGACTCCCATCATCCTATAGACAATCCTCGGGGCTATCTCATACATGCAGCCTCACATGTGTCCTCACATTCCTGGTTAGCTCAGTGTCTTATTAGGAGGACTCCAGAACTCGCATCACCCAGCTCATCCACAGCGGTATCCTGTGAGCGCCATGACAGCTGGAAGAATGCAGAAAAGTAGGAACAGTGGACAGGAGAAGATTGGAAATGGGTGATTTGGAGCGATGAGACGAAAGTCATTAGACTGGGCTCTGATGGGTGCAAATGGGTCTGAAAGAAACAAGGGGGTAACAGATCGAGAAATTGGAGGAACTGTCAAGTTCGGTGGAGGAAGCCTGGTGATATGGGGTTGTTTCACAGCCAAAGGCGTTGGATACTTGACCAGGATGGATGGTGGTCTCAGTGCTGAGCTATATGTGATGATCCTACAAGACAAGGTACTATATACACAAGTAGTACTATGGGTATGGAAAGGACAGGCCCCCGCAGTCCCAAGATCTCAACCCAATCCATCATTGGGGGGTAGAGTTGACCCAGGTGAGTCGACCAGTATGCACCAACATTGGGAACGTGTAGAAGAGACCGGGGACAGATTTCGTTTGAGACATGCTTGAGTCTGATGGAGAGCGTACCCAGAAGGATTTAGACGGTGTTGAAAACCAAAGGTGGATTTACAAAATACTAACAAAAGAATAAAAATTTAAATTTAGGATTTTAGGAGCAAAACAGTAACAATGCAGTTATATGAGAAAAATCTGCATAACTAATAAAATGCTAAATAGCTGCAAGTCCAGTGTATGTATGAGATAGCCAAGAGGATGGTCTATAGGATGATGGGAGTCTCACATGACATAAAAACATAGGAGGCGATTGTTATTAGTAAAAACAAGCAAAAATACAAGAATACATTTCAGAATCAGAATGAACAAACAATTATTTTTACTAAAATCATACATATCGTCTAAAGAATACATTTATAATAACTGTGACACAGGGAGAGGTTCGGTCTGGGAAAACAGGTATTTTCCTCCCAGCACGTGCTGCTGGGCTGATTTACAGCCAGGAGAGGTCAAATACCGGACTGGATTTTAAATGCCGGTCCAGGTTTTGGCAGCACCTGGCTGTCCTTAAATAGGTAGCTGGGCTCAGAAGCCAGGTCTCTGTGTTGGGATCTGGGAGCCTTGTGTCTGGATGAAGGCTTGCTACCTGTTTGGCGTGAAAACAGGTTGGTGCTGCTCTCAGCAAGGACATTGAGGCAGAAGTGACTTTTGGTTTGATTATGGCCGCTTGTTTTGTCACTTGCCTAAAGTGTGAATAAAACACTGAACTGAAGATCCAAAGAACTTGTGGTTGCCTCTATACTGCGTCCGCTAATCCTGTCTACCAGAGCGAGTCCCCACATAACTTTAACTTAAAGGGGGTTTCCAGGTTCAGAGCTGAACCCGGACATACCCTTATTTTCACCCAGGCAGCCCCCCTGAGGCTAGCATCAGAGCATCTCATGCTCCGATGCGCTACCTTGCCCTGCGCTAGATCGCGCAGGGCACGGGCTCTTTTGTTTTAAAAAACACACTGCCGAGTGAAAACTTTGCCCGGCAGTGTGTTTGGTGATGTCACAGGCTCTGATGGGCGGGCTTTAGCTCTACCCTAGCCATTTTACTGGCTAGGGCAGCGCTAAATCACGCCAATCAGTGCTGGTGACGTCACCGGGGTTCCTGGCAGCCCCATGGAGAGCCCGGTATGTCACCGGATCTCCCAAAAATGCCTTTGCCCTGCGCGATTTAGCGGGCTCACCGCACAGGTTGCACTTGACCACGGTGCACACATTTGCCACATGACCGACCGTGCCACATTTGAAGCACTTCCTAGGTTGTCCAGGATAGACCAATAATGAAGGCGTTAGGGAGATGTAAGGTGATGTTATTGTGCTCCTGCAGCTTCACCAGCACCTTCCACCCTCCAGTCCAGACACCATCGTCGTCCCTGTTCTTGGTGAGGTCAGACACGAGGTCACAGTGTCTTCGGAGCCACACCACAATGTCCTGGAGAGGAACAGATTCATCCCAGAAGATGACATTAACAATTACTGTGTCTGGCTTGGAAATTGGAATGAAAATGAATTTATTCCGACCCTCTGTGTCCCTCAACCTGACAAGGTTTGCCCAGAACCTATCCAGACTAGACATAAGCTTAAAGCGGACATCATAGCCCTGCCTGTCTGGTAGGTGTATCACTGCCAGGATGTCCGCTGGAGCAAACCCCATCTGGTGGCACAGAAGTTCCCTCACCACAAACCTTCTATCAGGGAGGTCTTCTTTGGTGCCTCAGTGTTTAAACCTCACCGCGTTCCTCCTCTTAAACGCCTGGCCTGTATAGCCTGCACTGGAGGTGAAGGATGGAGCGCCGCGGCTCCAGGCGTTTCTGGGCGGATCCTGACGGGGCTCACTTTCCTGCGTGTCTGCACTAGAGGGCCTCGTCTCATCCGGTGTAGATTTTGTTAAGGGGGGAAATTACAGACACCATTCTGTACACTTTCCTGCCCCCCGTCCACCTCTATGTCCACCTCAGATGGCTGCATATCCCACACAGACTGTACGTTATAGCCCCCGACCCCTCAGGTACATTATCACTGTCCACGGTCTGTGCCCCAGTAACAGAGCTCTCCTGCGTCTCCGCATCACCCTGACTCATGGATACGTGTCCATTGTCCTGCTGTTAGACTGTCTCTGCTGGGACCTGTGGTGCCACAGCTCCATGATCTTGCTCAGGGACAGCTGAAGGTCTTTTCGGCTGCTCTTGTCCACCTACCTTTAGGATAGGTTGTGTCACACTCCTGGGCTAATCTGGGGACACGGACCCTGATTGTGCTCTAGAGGAGTGGGATCCAATGTTCTGTCTCTGTTGTGAGAAACGTTGCTGGTTTCTGTAGGACTCGGCCAGGGGCCCCATCCTCTCCAGGACAGAGTCCATCTCCTTCACCACCTCCGCCAACTCTATGGTCAGTGAGTGCAGCTTGGTATCGTATAAGGTGTTGCTATCGGGGTGCGCAGTTTTGAGGTTGTACACACAGTCTATCAGTTGTTTGTGGTGCTTTAACTCCCCCATTCTCCTTACCAGTGCCGGGATCTCCTCCGCCATCTGCAGCTCGTATGGTCTCCTTCACCTGCTGTCCTGGTCGGGGCAGGGTTCCAGGCTGTGTGGAGTCACCGGTCTCCTGCAGCTCTCACTTTCCAGCTTTGCTGCTTGTACCTGCAGTTGCATCTGCTGAGGCTTGTTCACACTTTGCAGTGTTTGCAGACGTGGGATGTTAGACAACTCCTTGAGGCATTGCTGCAGATCTTGTGTGGCCTCGGCAGGCCAGGCTGGAAACCACCACTTGTTGTTTTAAGTTCTCTTGCAATGTTTGTTTCTCCAGAGATGTCTCTGTCTGTGTGCAGGAGGGGGAGCTGCTCACCTGCTGCCATGTCCTGTGCTCATCACCTCTGGGCCTGGAAACTGCTGCCATCTTCACTGCACTCACCTTCTTGTCCTCTTCTTTCCTCATAACAACAATGTTACTTCTACTCTTTTCCTTCTGCTGCTGACTGGAAACTTTAGGATTTGCATCCACTTTAGGAATACATTGGGAGTTTTCATTGGTTGCTATGACGCCGTGCGCTCCCTGCTGCCGCCGCAATACAGTAATACACTGGTATGATCTATACCAGTGTATTACTGTACTGTGGCGGCAGCAGGGAGCGCACGGCGTCATAGCAACCAATGACGCCGTGCGCTCCTGCTCTCAGGAGGAATCCAGGCGGCGGTTCCATGGACTGCTCACGGCCGTGAACAATGGCTGTGTGCATTCGGCCTTACACTGGAAGCCTGGGCCTTGCTGAGGGAAGTTACCCGTCTAGGGTGGCCCCTCCATGGGCATGCTCCAGACATCAGGAGAGCACTAACACACGTCCTCACAGCTAGGAGGCAGTATTATAGTAGTTATATTCTTGTACATAGGAGCAGTATTATAGTAGTTATATTCCTTGTACATAGGAGCAGTATTATAGTAGTTATATTCCTGTACATAGGAGCAGTATTATAGTAGTTATATTCTTGTACATAGGAGCAGTATTATAGTAGTTATATTCCTGTACATAGGAGCAGTATTATAGTAGTTATATTCTTGTACATAGGAGCAGTATTATAGTAGTTACATTCTTGTACATAGGGGCAGTATTATAGTAGTTATATTCCTTGTACATAGGAGGCAGTATTATAGTAGTTATATTCTTGTACATAGGAGGCAGTATTATAGTAGTTATATTCCTGTACATAGGAGGCAGTATTATAGTAGTTATATTCCTGTACATAGGAGGCAGTATTATAGTAGGTATATTCTTGTATATAGGAGCAGTATTATAGTAGTTATATTCTTGTACATAGGAGCAGTATTATAGTAGTTATATTCTTGTACATAGGAGGCAGTATTATAGTAGTTATATTCCTGTACATAGGAGGCAGTATTATAGTAGTTATATTCCTGTACATAGGAGGCAGTATTATAGTAGTTATATTCCTGTACATAGGAGCAGTATTATAGTAGTTATATTCTTGTACATAGAAGCAGTATTATAGTAGTTATATTCCTGTACATAGGAGGCAGTATTATAGTAGGTATATTCTTGTATATAGGAGCAGTATTATAGTAGTTATATTCTTGTACTTCGGAGCAGTATTATAGTAGTTATATTCTTGTACATAGGAGCAGTATTATAGTAGTTATATTCTTGTACATAGGAGGCAGTATTATAGTAGTTATATTCCTGTACATAGGAGGCAGTATTATAGCAGTTATATTCTTGTACATAGGAGGCAGTATTATAGTAGTTATATTCTTGTACATAGGAGGCAGTATTATAGTAGTTATATTCTGTATATAGGAGCAGTATTATAGTAGTTATATTCCTGTACATAGGAGGCAGTATTATAGTAGTTATATTCCTGTACATAGGAGGCAGTATTATAGTAGGTATATTCTTGTATATAGGAGCAGTATTATAGTAGTTATATTCTTGTACTTCGGAGCAGTATTATAGTAGTTATATTCTTGTATATAGAAGGCAGTATTATAGTAGTTATATTCTTGTACATAGGGGTAGGGATCGACCGATTATCGGATTTACCGATATTATCGGCCGATATTCAGGATTTTGAACGTTATCGGTATCGGCATTTATTTTGCCGATATTCCGATAACGTCCTGGGAACACAGATCGCGCTGCTGACAGCGCTCTCCGTGTTCCCTCAGCAGCAGCACAGGGGAGAAGGAGCAGTGTCTCCTCCCCCTGTGCTGCTGCTGCCGCTCCAGCCAATGGGAGGACAGGGGACAAGAGGAGGGGAGGAGCTATGGCCACTGCGCCACCAATGAAGCTTAATCTCACATTAATTCATATACAGGAGGCGGGAGCTGCAGGATCACATAGCCGGCTCCCGACCTCTATGAGCTGTAGCTGCGATCTGCGGTAGTTAACTCCTCAGGTGCCGCGGATCGCAGCTACAGCTCATAGAGGTCGGGAGCCGGCTATGTGATCCTGCAGCTCCCGCCTCCTGTATATGAATAAATTAGAGATTAAGCTTCATTGGTGGCGCAGTGCGCCCCCCCAAGCCCCCCAGTATCAGACATTGATGGCGCAGTGCGCCCCCCCCCCAATATTAGGCATTGGTGGCGCAGTGCGCCTCCCCCCCAAGCCCCCCCAGTATTAAGCATTGGTGGCGCAGTGCGCCCCCCCTCCCCCCCAGTATTAAACAGTGGTGCGCCCCCCCCCCCCACCCCAGTCGCAGTGCGCCCCCCACAGGATTCCCTCTCCCCTGCTCCTCCGATCGGAGCCCCAGCAGTGTAATGCTGGGGCTCCGATCGGTTACCATGGCAGCCAGGACGCTATTGAAGCCCTGGCTGCCATGATAAGCTCCATGCTGCTGTGTGCACAGAGCACAGAGCAGCAGGGACAGTGTGAGCTCCTATTCACCCTGATAGATCTCTATCAGGGTGAATAGGACAAGGGTTCTAGTCCCTAAGGGGGCTAAAAGTTAGTTAAAAAAAAAAAAAAAGTAATAAAAATAAAAACACCAAAATATTAAATATAAATGAAAAAGAAAGATTTACAAAAAAAATAAAAATACACATTAACAATAAACATTAATTTTCAGCAGATTTGTGGGAATTTTAATTTTTTTTTCAAAAATGAAAATTCCCAGAATATCGGTATAAATTATCGGCTATCGGCCTGAAAGTTCACAAATTATCGGTATCGGTATCGGCCCTAAAAAATCAATATCAGTCGATCCCTACATAGGGGCAGTATTATAGTAGTTATATTCTTGTACATGGAAGGCAGTATTATAGTAGTTATATTCTTGTACATAGGAGCAGTATTATAGTAGTTATATTCTTGTACATAGGAGGCAGTATTATAGTAGTTATATTCTTGTACATAGGAGCAGTATTATAGTAGTTATATTCTTGTACATAGGAGGCAGTATTATAGTAGTTATATTCTTCTACATAGGAGTAGTATTATAGTAGTTATATTCTTGTACATAGGAAGGCAGTATTATAGTAGTTATATTCTTGTACATAGGAGGCAGTATTATAGTAGTTATATTCTTGTATATAGGAGCAGTATTATAGTAGTTATATTCTTGTACATAGGAGCAGTATTATAGTAGTTATATTCTTGTACATAGGAGCAGTATTATAGTAGTTATATTCTTGCACATAGGAGCAGTATTATAGTAGTTATATTCTTGTACATAGGAGCAGTATTATAGTAGTTATATTCTTGTACATAGGAGCAGTATTATAGTAGTTATATTCTTGTACATAGGAGCGTATTATAGTAGTTTATTCTTGTAGCATAGGAGGCAGTATTATAGTAGTTATATTCTTGTACATAGGAGCAGTATTATAGTAGTTATATTCTTGTACATAGAGCAGTATTATAGTAGTTTATATTCTTGTACATAGGCAAGACTAGTATTATAGTAGTTATATTCCTTGTACATAGGAAGCAGTATTATAGTAGTTATATGTCCTGTACATAGGAGGCAGTAGTATATAGTAGTTATATTCCTGTATATAGGAGCAGTATTATAGTAGTTATATTCTTGTACATAGGAGCAGTATTATGTAGTGTATATTCTTGTACCATAGGAGGCAGTATTATATTAGTATATCCCTGTACATAGGAGGCAGTATTATAGTAGTTATTCTTGTACATAGGAGGGCTAAGTATTTATAGTAGTTATATCCTTGTATCATAGGAAGCAGTATTATAGTAGTTATATCTTGTACATAGGAGCAGTATTATAGTAGTTATATTCTTGTACATAGGAGCAGGTATTAGTAGTATATTATTTGCTACATAGGAGCAGTATATAGTAGTGTATATTCTGCCATAGGAGCAGTATTATAGTAGTTATATTCTTGTACATAGGAGCAGTATTATAGTAGTTATATTCTTGTACATAGGAGCAGTATTATAGTAGTTATATTCTTGTACATAGGAGCAGTATTATAGTAGTTATATTCTTGTACATAGGAGCAGTATTATAGTAGTTATATTCTTGTACATAGGAGCAGTATTATAGTAGTTATATTCTTGTACATAGGAGCAGTATTATAGTAGTTATATTCTTGTACATAGGAGCAGTATTATAGTAGTTATATTCTTGTACATAGGAGCAGTATTATAGTAGTTATATTCTTGTACATAGGAGCAGTATTATAGTAGTTATATTCTTGTACATAGGAGCAGTATTATAGTAGTTATATTCTTGTACATAGGAGCAGTATTATAGTAGTTATATTCTTGTACATAGGAGCAGTATTATAGTAGTTATATTCTTGTACATAGGAGCAGTATTATAGTAGTTATATTCTTGTACATAGGAGCAGTATTATAGTAGTTATATTCTTGTACATAGGAGCAGTATTATAGTAGTTATATTCTTGTACATAGGAGCAGTATTATAGTAGTTATATTCTTGTAATAGGAGCAGTATTATATAGTTAATTATTGCCACTCGGAGCAGTAATTCATAGTAGTATATTCTTGATCAATGGAGGCGTATATAGTAGTATTCTTGTACATAGGAGCAGTATTATAGTAGTTATATTCTTGTACATAGGAGCAGTATTATAGTAGTTATATTCTGTACATAGGAGGCAGTATTATAGTAGTTAATTCTTGTACATAGGAGCAGTATTATAGTAGTTATATTCTGTACATAGGAGCCGTATTATAGTAGTTATATTCTTGTACATAGGAGCGGTATTATAGTAGTTATATTCTTGTACATAGGAGCCGTATTATAGTGTTATATCTTGTACATAGGAGCAGTATTATAGTAGTTATATTCTTGTACATAGGAGGCCGTATTATAGTAGTATATTCTTGTACATAGGAGCAGTATTATAGTAGTTATATTCTTGTACATAGGAGCAGTATATAGTAGTTAATTCTTGTACATAGGGTAGCACAGTATTATAGTAGGTATATAGTGTACATAGGAGGCAGTATTATAGTAGTTATATTCTTGTACATAGGAGCAGTATTATAGTAGTTATATTCTTGTACATAGGAGGCAGTATTATAGTAGTTATATTCTTGTACATAGGAGCAGTATTATAGTAGGTTATTATTGTACATAGGAGGCAGTATTATAGTAGTTATATTCTTGTATATAGAGCAGTATTATAGTAGTTATATTCTTGTACATAGGAGCAGTATTATAGTAGTTATATTCTTGTACATAGGAGGCAGTATTATAGTAGTTATATTCTTGTACATAGGAGCAGTATTATAGTAGTGTATATTCTTGTACATAGGAGGCAGTATTCTAGTAGTTATAATTCTTGTACATAGGAGCAGTATTATAGTAGTTATATTCTTGTACATAGGAGCAGTAGGTATAGTAGTTATATTCGTGTACATAGGAGCAGTATTATAGTAGTTATATTCTTGTACATAGGAGGCAGTATTATAGGAGTTATATTCTTGTACATAGGAGCAGTATTATAGTAGTTATATTCTGTACATAGGAGCAGTATTATAGTAGTTATATTCTTGTACATAGGAGGCAGTAGTATAGTAGTTATATTTCTTGTACATAGGGCAGTATTATAGTAGTTATATTCTTGTACATAGGAGCCAGTATTATAGTAGTTATATTCTTGTACATAGGAGGCAGTATTATAGTAGTTATATTCTTGTACATAGGAGCAGTATTATAGTAGTTATATTCTTGTCCATAGGAGCAGTATTATAGTAGTTATATTCTTGTACATAGGAGCAGTATTATAGTAGTTATATTCTTGTACATAGGAGGCAGTATTATAGTAGTATATTCTTGTACATAGGAGCAGTATTATAGTAGTTATACTCTTGTACATAGGAGCAGTATTATAGTAGTTATACTCTTGTACATAGGAGCAGTATTATAGTAGTTATATTCTTGTACATAGGAGGCAGTATTATAGTAGTTATATTCTGTACATAGGAGCAGTATTATAGTAGTTATACTCTTGTACATAGGAGCAGTCTTATAGTAGTTATACTTCGGTACATAGGAGCAGTATTATAGTAGTATACTCTTGTACATAGGAGCAGTATTATATAGTTATATTCTTGTACATAGGAGGCAGTATTATAGTCGTTATATCTTGTACATAGGGCGTATTATAGTAGTTATATCTTGTACATAGGAGCAGTATTATAGTAGTTATATTCTTGTACTAGGAGCAGTTAGTTATAGTAGTTTATACTCTTGTACCTAGGAGGCAGTATTATAGTAGTTATATTCTTGTACATCGGAAGCAGTTATTATAGTCGTTATACTTCTTGTTTACATAGGCAGGCAGTATTATAGTCGTTATATTCTTGTACATAGGAGCAGTATTATAGCTCGTTTATATTCATTGTACATAGGAGCAGTATTATAGTAGTTATATTCTTGTACACTAGGGGCAGTATTATAGTAGTTATATTCTTGTACATAGGACGGCAGTACTTATCGTGTATATTTCTGGTACATAGGAGGCAGTATTATAGTAGTTATATTTCTGTACATAGGAGCAGTAATTATAGTAGTTATATTCTTGTACCTAGGACGCAGTAATTATCGTAGTTATTATCTTTGTACAATAGGAGGCCAGTTATTATAAGTAAGTTTATATCTTGTACATAGGAGGTCAGTATTATAGCTAGTTATATTCTTGTACATAGGAAGCCGTATTATAGTTAGTTATATTCCTTGTAATAGGGAGCAGTATTTATAGTAGTTAATATTCTTGTACATAGGAGCAGTGCGAGTAGTTATATTCTTGTACATAGGCAGCGTATTATAGTAGTTATATCCTGTACATAGGAGCAGTATTATAGTAGTTATATTCTTGTACATAGGAGCAGTATTATAGTAGGTATATTCTTGTACATAGGAGCAGTATTAGTAGTTATATTCTGTACATAGGAGGCAGTATTATAGTAGTTATATCCCTGTACATAGGAGGCAGTATCATAGTAGTTATATTCTTGTACTAGGAGCAGTATTATAGTAGTTATATTCTTGTACATAGGAGCAGTATTATAGTAGTTATATTCTTGTACATAGGAGCAGTATTATAGTAGTTATATTCTTGTACATAGGAGGCAGTATTATAGCAGTTATATTCTTGTACATAGGAGCAGTATTATAGTAGTTATATTCCTGTACATAGGAGCAGTATTATAGTAGTTATATTCTTGTACATAGGAGCAGTATTATAGTAGTTATATTCTTGTACATAGGAGCAGTATTACAGTAGGTATAGTCTTGTACATAGGAGCAGTATTATATATTCTATTACATAGCTCTATATTATAGTAATTGTAAATTATTTTAAATGTTGAAAGAATATCTACCTTGGGACCTCTTTGATTACCCAGGGGCTCTGTGAGTCAAGCGATTTCTGAAACTGTTTGTACAGAGAAAGCGGCAGGATGGTGAATGGCTCCTGCATAAGGTACAATTACATGAAGTAACTTGTTTCCGCATTGACCACTAGGTGTCAGTGTTGTATAGGCAGCGGCAACAATCTGCTCAGCCACAGTTGTGATTATTTCTATTACATAGTGTTGTATGTTTTTCATTGTGCTTCCTGAGGCTGTAATAAAATATTGAAACAAAACAGGAAAGTCCTCACCTGTAAGATACAAAATAACTACACTGAGGATCCTATTATGTGTAAACTTCCTTTTACTTAAAATATCAACTTTATTTTCTCGTATTTAACACCAGGTGTCAGTATATGTTCATATTTGAATAGGACAGTGACCTGGGCAAGCAACACCTGTGCCACAGGTACCCTGGGAGGGATGCTGATAAGACATTTTTGCCCTTGCCAGGGTATTAATATATAGGTCAAGGACAATGAACGAAACCTTCATTTTGGGTGAAGGAAAAAGTAGCTACGACAATGAAATGTTTAGTTTTTTTAGCTGTGTGTTATCAGCCATTTCAGGGGAGAGGATGACTGTAGGACAGGGGAATACAGTCTATTGCCCATCTGTTATCAGCCATTTCAGGGGAGAGGATGACTGTAGGACAGGAGAATACAATCTATTGCCCCCTGTTATCAGCCATTTCAGGGGGAGAGGATGACTGTAGGACAGGAGAATACAGTCTATTGCCCCTGTTATCAGCCATTTCAGGGGGGAGGATGACTGTAGGACAGGAGAATACAGT